>NC_016483.1:421075-421473 GCF_000227115.2 Naumovozyma dairenensis CBS 421
GGAATTATCATATCACTACCTTCACTATTGTCACTTTCACTATCATTTTCTGTGTCATCTAGCTCTTCAATAGTTCTTCTATTATTTTTTTTATTGCGCACTACCGGTTTTTCTAGTGACTTTAATTTTTTAGTTAGAAATTTTGGAATATTTCTTGGTTTTGTAGTTTTATTATCTTTCCACCATATTTTCTTATTTATTTTTGTGGATTTTGACTCATTAATTTTTGTATTATTTTGTGTTTGTTCACTATTCTTATTCGGTTCCTTGATTTCTTTGTGATGATCAGTAGAAGTGTCTCCAACATCTTTTTCATATATATTTTCATTTTCAGTATGCTTGTTTTACTACTATCTTTAGTAACTTGTGTTTGTGGTTCATCATCTATGGTGTTGGGT
>NC_016483.1:422473-428073 GCF_000227115.2 Naumovozyma dairenensis CBS 421
AGATGGTGATGGTGATGAATATGATTATGGTGCGGTCCAGCATTCGTNTCCCCGGGTCGATTCTGTTGCTATTATCGCTGAATATGCTTCAGAAATTCCTTACTTCAAGAAACAAGGTATTTATGGGCTAGCACGTTCTTTCCCAACATCCGCTGCTATTGATCGTGTTGCCGCTAAGCATGGTTTGAAATGTTATGAAGTTCCAACTGGTTGGAAATTCTTCTGTGCTTTATTCGATGCTAAGAAATTATCCATCTGTGGTGAAGAATCCTTCGGTACCGGTTCTAACCATATCAGAGAAAAGGACGGGTTATGGGCTATTGTTGCTTGGCTAAACGTTCTAGCTATTTACAATAAACACAATCCAGAAAAGGACGCTTCCATTAAAACTATTCAACATGAATTCTGGAATAAATATGGTCGTACTTTCTTTACTCGTTACGATTATGAACATATTTCAAATGAAGATGCTAGCAAAGTCGTCAAATTATTACAAGAATTTGTCTCTAAACCAAACGTTATTGGTTCGGCTTTCCCAGGTGATGAAACTTTGACTGTAGCTGATTGTGGTGATTTCTCATATACTGATTTAGATGGTTCAGTTTCAGATCATCAAGGTTTATTTTTCAAATTATCCAATGGGGCAAGAATTGTCTTAAGATTATCTGGTACCGGTTCATCAGGTGCAACAATAAGATTATATATTGAAAAATACACTGATGATAAGAATAAATACGAAGATTCTGCTGATGAATTCTTGAAACCAGTCATTGCTACTGTTGTTAAATTCTTGAAATTTAAAGAATTCATTGGTACTGAAGAACCTACCGTCCGTACATGATTAACGATTGGATAACGATGGTACTGACAGACCTCCACTTCAACGAATGCGATGATAACAATATTTATATACACTAATACTAACAATAATAATAAATATACAACCAAATAAATTCATGATCCTTAATAAAATCCACTATTTTTGCAATCTTCATCTGTACTCTACACATTATTGTTTTACAATTTCTTAAATTCGTGCAATGTAAGCATTGATTTTCGACCTTTTTTTGAAGGAAACAGTAATTTCAGCAGATGTGGTAATCCGGGGTATTATAAATTTTCTTTAACGTAGGAGCATATAGATTATATATTTTATTCAGTTATTCGCAGAACTTATCGGTTTCAAAGCTCTATCACGCAACCTTCTAACGCTTTGTAAAGCATCAATCATTTTATCCTTACGATTTAACATTTTTTGTAATTCCAATATTTGGTTCTCTTTATCTTGGATTATATTTTCTTTATTACTGTTGCTTATAGAAGGAGAGCCTTTGTTTGGATATTGTCGCGATGTTCCCTTATTTGCGTTTTCGAAATCTCGTATTTTAGATTCTAATTCATTAGTATATTCCTTATATTGTCGTAGTTGTGACTGTAATCCTTGAATTTTAGTCTCTAATAACGACCCGACTTCATATGGCAACATTTCCACAATCTCAATTATTTCTGGATCATCTAATTCTACTGTATCCTTATCCAATAGTTTTTCACAATTCGTTAACTTGTGTTTTAATACTTTATTTTCAGCATATATTAAGGCAATAGTAGGATCTATCAAGTTTCCGCTAGTAGTGCCTGGCATATGGTCATAGACACTAGATGATACCTTATTTAGAGATTTATCATCTTGTCGAAGTGTAGATATTAATTGTTGTTGTTCCTGTAATTTTTTTGTCAATTGCATAATCTTGTAATTCTTGTCATCAGAGTCCTCTCCTGTATGAACCAGAGGTTTACGATTAACGTGTAATGAAATATTTTTAGCTCTTGATGCAAATCTTAAAGTGTTAAGAGTTTCTGCTGATGATTCGTTTTTTGTATCAATTGTGCATATTGTTGTAACAATACTATCCCCACTTAATGCAGGTTGCAAAAGCCTTGTCAATTTAGAATCTCGATAAGGTATATGCCCCGGTACGGAAGAATTTATTGAAGTCGAGGAAGATGATGAAGACAATGGAGGTGATGGTAAAGTTGGTGATCTGTTTTTATTAGATTCGGTACTCAATTTTGAAATTACTGTTCCCAATGCAAGCAATGATTTATTAATGAATGCACCTTCTTTCCTTCTTTCTTGTTGACCAGTAGCTCTCTCGGAGCCAGCAAGATCACACAACGAAAGAGTGCTAGAAATTGATGTTCCATCTTTCATATCGGATGTAGTCAACCTTATTAAGACAATTGCATGTGATCTAGAACTTCTAGCATTAAAGTCTGTTTCAGCTGTTTTACGGATCTTATCTCCCTTTATAATCCAATTCATTAATTCCTCACTACTTTCACATCTTTTCTCAGTGAGGCCAATGACACGAACTCCGTATTTTGAATCATCTCGAATTTTCAATTCATTTTGAAAGCATATATTGTTATTGTTACGCGTGGGAGTCCCAAATGCAAGTGTTCCATTATTATTATTATTATTATTATTCTCATCCCCCAGTAAATCATAGATTTTTTCATTATAAATTTCCAAATATGACAGAACAATCTCGAATTTCTTATCGCCATCCAGTGTTTCCTCCATTATTTTAGTGAAGAGATATGAAACAGACAATGGAATCAACCCATCTTTTTGTTCACGTTCAGGGCACCCCATCATCGTATAAGTCTTACCAGATCCAGTCATTCCGTATGCGAAAATGGTAGAATTAAATCCTTGAAATAGTTTATCTATCATCGGCCTATTTATAACTTGATATATTTCTAAGTTAGACACGAAAGAATTGAAAACATGATCAAACTTAAATTCACCAACGTCATCATGTGCAATGGTCTTCTCGTCCGTCACAAGCCACGATGAAGTGCTTACATCAGAGGGATTAGACGTGGGCTTGGGTCTGATAGCAACAGTTATTGTACCCGTGTAAGTTGAATGTTCTGACTTAGTGTTATATGTTTGACTGTTTGTTCTTCTAATTGTGTTAAATCTTCTTGGTGCATGGAAATGATCTGATATAGAGGAAACTGATCTCAATGGTGAGCTGCTTCTACTATTCGCTGGTGAATTAGATGAAGTCCTTGTTATGTTCCTCCTTATGTTTGAAAATGATGATGTAGAACGGATGGAAGGCGATTGCATACTAACGTTATTGGTGTGAGATGGAGTAGATCGTAATGAGCCTCTTCTCGTTGGCGGGCTATTCTTCTGAATCATTGAAAACTGACCATTATAGATATCTTTATTCAATAAGTCGTCGGTAGCCAATTGAAAATCTGGGCAGAAACGAATCAGATTGCATCGATTTTCTTGAGAATTAGTCTATATGGTTATAAAGTTTAACTTATTCATCTTAGCTCGAAGGATTTACCAGTTTTCCATATTGTATGAAATTCGCGTTTTGTAAACAACAAAAGAGCTGCATCATCGTCTCAACAGAAAGTATATAAATATATGAAACCCGATCTATATAATATGCAGGGCTGATTATAACGAATGGAATAGGCAGTTAAAAATCTATTAAATATCATTATGTGATTTATGAAATCAGTACGATCAGACTAGGACGGCCTTGGGTGCTTATCATTATATTGTTTACTATTCTTTTTGGCGATGTCAACGACACATCCTAGACTTTTCTTTAAGATAGTTCCCGTATCACCATTTACTTCGAATGTTGGCTTTAGAGCCTTTTCCTTATATATTCCCAAAATATAATTCAACATACCCTTAATGACCATAACCTTAGATAGCGCATCCGCTTCGCTCATAGTGATGGCCATATAATCTTCATATTCCTTTGTTTGTGGATCTTGGCTGATTACCTCCCAGTATGCAATGCTATGAGGCGATAATATTTGATTAAAAAAACAATATGTTCCTTTCATATCCCAAGATGTAACATCCAATCCAAAATCTAATATGGGTACAGTCATTTCGATATGATATATACCTTTATCTTCTATCATTAACATCACCATGGGTCTATAGTAATGATAACTGCATGCTGTATCTTTTAAATGTATCTTAGGTAACCCAAGCCACATTTTTTGGTCTTGAACCTCTGGTAAAATATTTGGTAATGGAATAAATTGTGTTCCACCATGTATATCTTGGAAATCATCTTCTCTGCCAATGTCCAAGAATTTCTTATCAAAGACTATGTCACACAAACCATCAGTTAAAGAACATTTAAGGATTTCTAACGGTTTAAAACTATAAATAAAATGTATTGTACCTCTAGAAAGACCACTTCCTTCGGAATCATCATTAAAGAATGGGGTCCAATTTTTTTCAACTTTTTTAGGCTCTTGACCATTAATCCTAAAGGTTACAATGGGATCTACTTTCCTATGTGGCATTATTGCATACATTTTCCTTTTCTTATCAGTATCATCAAGCATGTTGAAGATAATTACTGGTTCTTCTCCTTTACTTGTCTTCTTTAATACAACATGAGGATCTTCTGGACCTTTACAACCTTCAGCTTTAATATTAAAAGGAACCTCTATAAGACTGGGATAAGATTGGAAGTATCGATTTAATATTTTTTCTTTTCTTCTCTTATTCTCTAACAATGATTTATTATGTTTCGTTATACACTGTTCATACTCAGATGAATCTTTCAATTTATCACAAGCGTGTTCCTGGAATTGATCACCCAACATTTCTAATTCTTTCGTAACATCACTAGGAATTATCACATCACTATATGGGATTCTTTTCCCAACAATTTCATTCCACTCTTTATCAAAAGCTTGAGCTCTAATCAAAGAAACCAATGGCTGGTTTTTTTGATCAGTATGCCTATACATAACTCTAGAATAAGAGACGAAACATTGTTCAGATTCTAACCAAACGGGAGCGGGACCAAAACGAGACCAATGTTTTTCAATAATTTCCTCCTCAGACCAATTCTTTTCACTTTCTTCGTGACGGAAAAAATTTGCATAATCTTTATTTTCATTCTTTAGTAATTGGCGTCTTAATTTCAATAAATTATCCTCGATGGGGATCAAATCTGTAGAATAGCCAATGTTGGCATGGTATCCAAGATCGTTACATGATAGATCTTGGTAACTTTTATGTTCTTGTTGTTGCTGTTTGCCTCTTTTGTGATCCTTACTGTAATGTTTCGATAAGTCGAGGTTTGTTACAACCCCTTCGACGTCAAAATTTTCATAATACTGATGCAATACTTTTTCAGTGATGGGTGATTTATTCAATTTTTGGAATCGCAGTTGTTTCGAGACGTCTACGTTTGGGAGGTCATTTTTAGTGGGTAATGATTCATTACTGTTGAAGTAATTCGTTACTACATATTTTGAGGTGTCTGACCTCGTTGCTATTATTATGAATGTGGTGATTAGTAGAACGAATATGGAAAGCTTATAAACTGAATTTTTCATAGTCAAGCTTCGGACTAAATTCCTTGGAATATTAATATTAAGTAACCTTCTCATCATCCTGGTATATTTCCTTGAAAGGATTCTTAAGGGGGGGGGGGGGGGTCAATTCTTCACGTTATTCAATATACAACGTACACGAATATATGAAAGAAGTAATTTCTGACACGTCATGTATCTTCATATATATATATATA
>NC_016483.1:428094-590216 GCF_000227115.2 Naumovozyma dairenensis CBS 421
AGTTACTCACGCCAGCTTTCTTCGTTGTAATGAACCATTGGATAATCTCTGAGGACCTTTCTCCTTAGAGGATCTGGTGGAACTGGACAAATTTTAAAGTTATAATTTTTCACTTTGCGGAAAAGATTTGCGTCTTCTGTTTCTGAAGTCGACAGGCTGTACATGGCTGTAGGAAAAAACCGTACCTGGTTATTTTGAAAAATGACTGAGTATTTTTTCCAAAATTTACTAACCCTCGAAATTTGGGGGCAGCTTTCGGTAAAAAGATTTATAGCCCTCGAAGTTTTAACATTTGACCCTAGTTAAACTTTTTAATATGACTATCACAGGAAGGCTGAATCAGATTATACGGTACTCGGGTCACCAATCAAAACATCGATGGTGATAGTTACCACGCAAAATTGTTATAGTGTACTTATCGAATTTTCTTCCTTGTCATTAATTTTTATTTTGCTTCTGTTCTTTTTTGGAAGAATTTTGGCCAGCGTTTTTAAAGACTTTTGTTTAGATCAGCTCTATTTAATTTGTAGGTTAGGTTATAGCTTAGAGTTTTATACTTTTTTTTTTCTATTTTGTTTCATGTGAAGGATATTGTTCGTCTCTACCCGTTGTAAACTTACCCCTACTATCTGGGGAACATTGCCCTAAGTAAAGGTTTCCAAACGTTTACTGCCACGTGTCCAGAAGGAACTGTGCGGTACAGTGACCACAACACTTTCACCAGGAGCCCTTCTCTAAAGATATACAAAGTGGCTACACTCCCAATTGCGTAGACCCATCAAGAGAAAATAGCAATGGAAGTTTACTAATTAAGATTCTCTATCAATATTATACGTAAATATGTGCTATCGTCATAAGTATAACTATTGGACTACAACTATTGAGTATATTTAATATATATTGTAAAGAAAGACTTTGAAAGTTCCGCGATATAATGTTGCCCTTGTTTGGTTGGAACTTCAAAACTACCTACAATAGTATTAGTCAAAACCATCGTTTTTTTTTGTTTTTTTATTTGTTATATAAAATATAGTGTAAAGATAAAGTAAGAATATTGCTCAAAAAAGAATAAAATTGGAGAGCATAAAATAGGAAACGTAAGAATGGAAACAAAGGGAATATTTTTTGTTACGTTGAGAGAAAGAGAAAAAGAAAAAGCCTAGAATAAATAGGAAAAATAACCACATCAGTGTCCTATTTAAATAGCTTCAGCTAAACCAACTGCGTTATTTTCTAAGTCATAAATGGAGTAATATTTACGTAGGAAGGCATCACCAATAATAGCCATTGGTCCGACAGGTTCAGGGAAATCCATTGGCATAATAGCAGAGATACAAGATCCAGAGACTTCCAAAGTGTAGTCATATGGACCAATCGTGAAATTCTTACCGTTAAAATTGAAAGTCAAATCTGGTAAATTAGGTCTTGCATCACATTCCACAGTATATTGCCCGGTCCAACCCTTCTTAGCACCAATCTCAGTATTAATAATTTCAGCCAAACCCGATGGTAATGCGATTAAAGAAGTACCAGTATCAATGGCAGCACCATGGTTTTCCAATTCTGCAAATTGGTCACCTAATCCGATACCTTCGAATTTAACTTCCCAGTAAGCCTTACGACGGACAGGTAACCAATCGATATCACCCTTAAATTTAGTTTTATCGATACCACCAATAGTGATTTCACCACCATCTTCCGACTTCTTATTAGCATCACCCAAATAGAATGCGAATTTCTTCTCATCTAATAATTCTTGTTCAATAGCATTATAAAATGGTGGAACAACTTTATTGACAGAAATACTATCATAAGCCAAACCTAAAATACCATCGAATTTACCGAATGCGAAAGTCAAACCAGGTTCACTGGTAGCTTCAGCAAAATCTTGCTTTGGAATATTCAAATCCCCAATGTTCAAAGTATCTTGAGAAATGTAACCTTCTAAAGAACCAGTACCATATCTGATAGCGAAATCAGTTCCGTTAGGTTTATAACTGGAAGATTTATCATGATCATACTTAGAATGTAGGTAACAAGCTAAAGAGCCACATTCTACACTAGGAACCCACAAGTTGGATGATCCTGTATCTAAGATAACCTTAAAACTTTGGGGTGGGGTACCTAATGTGATATCAGCAAAATATTGAGCATTCAGGTAATTGGATAATGGAATGTTATGACCAGAATTCTTTCCTTGTGTGAAGAATGGATGGTCTCTGGAGAAGGATACTTCCGGGTTGAATTTTTCAAATTGGTGTAAATATTTTTGACCCAAGTTAGCGACACTTTCTTCGAATGGGATGTCGTCATTCAATCTCAATTCTTGCTTATGGATCTTAGCAGTGTGCACTTTGGCATCAGCGACGTTGAATGTATTCAATAGCAATAAAGCGAGTGGTACTAATGATTGCAATTGAAACATTTTTCTCTTTCTTTTTTTTTCTTGTAATGAGGGGAGGGGAGGGGAGGGGATGAATATGGTTTCTATTTCCTTGGATTATCTTTGAGTAATAGTAACGATAGCTAAAACAAAAAATCTTCTTAATTCTTATTTCAATATATGGGATTTACTTAAACTAGAATTATATTCTCGACGAAAGATATAGTTATCTTGTCTTAGGAGCTGAGCCTTGCTGAAGAGTAGAAAGCACCAAGAGGGTATTACAAAAGTGTTAAAGCTGTTATCCCTTATCTTGTTCCCTTAAACTCGCGTGAGTTTTTTTAACCTATAAAAAAGAATAGGGTGCCCGCCGGGTAATAGGTATTTATGCCGGAAATTACTGTGTCACAAATCAATGAAGTGAGTATTTTATATCAAGTATATATAGCCCTGTCATTATATTTATGATTGAGTATCTATTTAAATTAAATCATATTTGTATCTCTATCCTCTATAAGAATTGCAGATTGTCTGGTTTTTGAGTTGGTTGATCTAATTTCGCTCTCTTTACTTTCTTGGCGGGATCATTTTGTGATTGAGACAAACTGACTGAATGTACTCTCTTGAGAAGTTTATTCCCCTGCGGCGGTGACGTGATAATTTCATTTTCTTTGTTGTCATTGTTATGTTCAATACTGGATAACACCTCGTCATCAATATTGCTCTTAATTTGGTCAACGTGTATGTTTTGTTCGTTACTATTGTTGACTTTAAGGCTAGCATTATCAATATGATTAGGAAACGCAGTAGCCAATTTACCGAAATGGGTATGTGACTCCTTCTTGTTGTAAGGTGACGACATTGCTTCAATGATACCCTCATTCTTAATCTTTGATTTTTCGGCTCTTTGTATTGCCATCATTTGAATTAATCTTTTCACTAGTGATTTTTCATCATCCGTTTGACTGACAATTGCACGTATTGTTTTTGATGTTTCGAATGGTGACATCCCATCATTAAATAACCCTGTACTATCATTAATTTCCACTTTAAATCCGATAACAAAATTATGTTGCCAATCACAAATAATTTTGATCTCATCACCATGTTGTAAAAGACATTTAGATCCCTGTTCTAATTTGATATCATTAACATAACTAACATTGGACCCTGAATGACAATACCAAATATCATCTAGACCCTGCGCTGGTGATTCATATATACTATCCCCCACAGCATGTCTTTTTTTCAATATGAAACAATGAACTCTTGATAATCTGCTATCTTCAATCCGACAATTGCAATCATCTGACCTACCAAAAAAAAATGGATTGATACCTTGACTAAGTGGGATACTTTCTTGAATCCTACTTTCTCGTAAAGGACGCAACGTCAAGAATTTACCATCTGCTTTCTTTTTAGTTTTCTTCGAATTCCCACTATTATTATGACGGGGATTATTTTTCAATACATTATCAAGCTTTCCTTTCTCATTACTTTGACTTTGACTTTGACTTTGACGTGGCACTTTCGGTTGTTGCGTATATCGAATAAGTGGATTCCCTGGAATCTTAAATCCCTTTGGTTGCGATGGTTTATTCATATCTTCAAATTGTCGTAATTGTTCCTTTCTTTGTGCTTTCAGAAATTCATATTGCGCATCATCCATATTTTCTAACAGCTTTTGTTGTGATAATGAGTCTGTCAGTGAAACTTGGAAACACGAATCTTTATCATCTGTTTCATTCACACTATTAACAGAGTTATTCTTCACAAAAGATTGCGAAAATTGTGCCATCTTGATCCATGGATGTTCTAAGGCCTTCTCTGCAGTTAATCTGTCATTTGGCTTTACTTGTAATAATGAATCAATA
Source organism: Naumovozyma dairenensis CBS 421 (assembly GCF_000227115.2). NCBI lineage: Eukaryota > Fungi > Ascomycota > Saccharomycetes > Saccharomycetales > Saccharomycetaceae > Naumovozyma > Naumovozyma dairenensis. The sequence continues at coordinate 432,352 of NC_016483.1, forward strand.
AAATCTCTTGCTTCATCTGATATTCTGAAATCCTTTAACGGGCCCTCATGATATGAGCCTCTAGAAATTTGTTTATATAGCTGCTTTTGAGTACTACCACTAAAGGGCAAATGTCCCGTCAAGATAACATAAACAAGACACCCCATGGACCACATATCTACTAAAGATGAATATTCATTACGTTCACTGTTTGCATCGGCGTTTTCCCTTAATTCACCGTCGTTTTTACCAGATATAATTTCAGGTGCTACATATGCTAATGTACCACAAAATGTTTTCATGAATGTACCATTGTCTTGTACTTTTGCCAGACCAAAATCTGTTATCTTGACAAGGACAGGATCATCTTGTTCAATTAAAATATTATCTGGTTTTAAATCTCTATGACTTATTCCCATAGAATGAATATATTTAATGGCTTCCAAGATTTGTCTAGAGATTTCTCTACCTGCATCTTCACCTACAGCACCATGAGCGGCTACAAAATCCATGAGATCACCACCTGAAACAAATTCCATTAGCATATAGTAATTTTCATGATCTTCATAAAACCCCTTCAATCGTACTATTCTTGGATGATCTAATCTTTGTAATACCTCTAATTCTCTACTTACACCATCCATATTGGAGCCCATGACTTTCCTTTTACTAATAATTTTCACAGCAAAAGTTTTCCCTGTACTTCTTTCGACAGCTTTTTTCACTGTAGCAAATGCACCTTGACCAACGACTTCATCTTGAATCTCATAATCTTTAAAGATTCCTTGGAATTTCGCATCTTCACCTATGCTATCTATACTTTTCTTGCTATCCTCACTATTTGAATTTGAATTTGAATTTGAATTTAAAGTAGAAACACCATGATGTTTCCTTTCCATCAATGCCTTCTTAAATTTTTCATTAATGAAAAGAACCAACGATAAAATATCATCTTTAACACCCACTCCAACAGTAATCTCATCACCTTGAGATAGTAATTGATTCTTATCCTTTCTCAACCTATCCCCATTCAACCACGTCCCATTCGTCGATGTATCCTTAATCAATAAATTACCATCTTCTCCTAATAAGATTTGGAAATGTTTGTTTGAAAGTCTCGAGATATCACCAAGATGATAATCTACGATATTGGCGTTCCTACCGAAAGTCCATATTTTCTTTATTGGTGTTTCCATGGTCAGGATAGTGGCAATACTTTTCACTTTCAAATCACGGATGGGGATAGTCCCATTAGTACATATAATTCGGCATACTATATTCTCATCGATTTGTTCTTGTGAGAATTTTTGAATTAGGAATTTTTGAGTGGCTTGAGTGGCCTGTTGTGTTGGTTGAGTTGTGTAGTCCATGTGTTTTAATTGTGAGTTGTGATGGGGGTACTATGCGGCCTTCGAATATATAGCGTGAAGATCAGCTGGAGTGTACTTGATGGGGCATATCTAGTTGGTTTCTGATGAATGTTGAAGGTCATTTATTGATGGGGTTTCCTTTACGCGCCTGTTGTGTGTTGTTTCGCGTTTCCTCTCTTCCACCGGCTTGTTTGTTTTGAGTAGTTCACACCCAGAAGAATATAACTTACTTACTTCACAATAGTATGCATAAGTTATAAATGAACAACTCTGAAGATATCAACACTTAACATATGACTGATATTATTTCTTGTGCATAATAGGGCGATGCTATAGTAGGAGATCGAATATGATTGTACTTGCCACTGTTTTGTCGTGCTATTGCAGATAGCATTAGGTACCCCTGTAGAATGCAGTAAACAATTCCAGTTATATATATAGTACGGAGTGGTCATATCAATGCTATTGACCTGCCAATTCTTATATAGTAAATATTGCCACCCTACTCCCATTTCGCACTTGTTGGGTGACGATACAATATACTCCGTTTACCATTTGTACAGACTATGTTTTATCGTTTGGCCAATATGAGGCTACCACATCTGTGATACTTTTAACGGGGCTATCAATTAAAACCAATTTAGCCGCCTAGCTTCCTGTATGCTCTATAAGTAATAGCTCAAAACATACGCAAGAGTAGGAGGTAGGAAACAATAGATTCATTACAATAGACATTTCAGACGTTAACAAGTAAACGATACAATACAAGGACAATGGAGGACACTACAATTAATTTATCAACAACTGCTATTTCTACTACTGCTACTACTACTACTACTACTAAAAAAGAAAACAAGACTTTATCATCCAAATTCAAGAGTCCCTTTAAATCACCAAAATTGGATGACGCCACCTTGATAAACATATCCACCTTATCGACTCCAATCAGATCATGCTCCACTCCCAAAGCCACTACTACTACTACTACTACTACTACTACTGCACATCCAATGATCTATAAAAAGATTACAAAGACAGATCAAGAGGAAATTATCTTGAAGAAAAAAAACATGTTACTTCATAATGAATTAGTTAACCAAATAAAATCATACGAACGGGAAAATAATGAATTGAAGCGGATGCAGAAATTCATAACGAACGATTATTCTCGAGGAGGAGGTGAAGGTAGCACACAACAATTGATTAAGAAATGGAGAAGTATATCGCAAATGACCATGTCCTATTTGTTGAATTCTATATCTTGTAAGATTGATAAGATGGGTGGGTATGAAGAGTTTATTAGAAAAGAGTTTAATATGGAGAAACAAAAGTTGGAATATCATTTGGATGATGGGATTAGGGAGTCTTATGAGGAGGTGATGGAGTCAGAGGAATTTCAAAATTTGAACAAGGATGAACAATTGGAATATCAAGAACAGATGGAGAATAAGTTGGTAGAGTTAGAGAACTTTAAGACAAAGCAACTGGAAAGACTAGAAAATGAATTTCAGAGTATTATTAAGAATGATTCTCAGGGTGGATTGGATATGAAACAATTAGCCAAAAGATTGAAAGTCGATTATAGTTTAGTCTTCCCCTCCGAGGATGGAGAAGATATACAAAGTCAACATTAGTAAACCTCTTACGCACTTTATTTATCTCTTTAACTAAATAAGTAAATTTAGTTATGCGTTGCACGCCTCATTATGTAAATGAAAAATAAGAGTATCGAATCTTAAAGGAACGGAAAATGTTACTAAAGCATTAAAATAACTCTTAGAGAACAATTATTGACAGCAACAATAAGCATATTACATATCGAAAGGTATCACCTGCCCACCCTGCATACTAACAATTACATAAAGCATAATACGAATACCAATATTACTTTGTGAAAAACGAGGAGATACCACTACTAATAAAATAATGACCGAAAACGTCCTGAAGATATCTGTTACTCAATATTTAGAGGAAATACCGCAACAAGTTCAATCACGACTTTATGAATCACCAGCCACATGTTTAGCTATATATAGATTATTACCGCAACTTTCCAAGTTTTTTGTTATGTCCATGGTTTTCAACAACAATGAAGTATCACTTCGAGATTTAGATAGATGGGTTAAACCAGATGCCAAGTTACAATTCCAAGATGCAATTAAATCCATGAAATCATTACATCTTATCATCCCATCCAAAGGTAACGGCGGACCACTTATGATAATTTTAAATCCAACATTTAGAGAAAGTTTCAAAAATGCATTAACCGGTGGGCAAATTAATAATTCATTCGGTATTATATCAGATGAAGATGAAAATGGTGTAGTAACATCAACTCTATTGAATGAATATTCGGCAAATAAATGGGAAACTATCTTACATTTTATGGTGGGGACGCCAATGTCAAGTATTCCATCAGGGAGCGTCTTGAATCTTTTAAAACACACGAAATTAATGGAAGAAGTAGAGAATACTGGTGAATTCAAAATTACAAACGAGGGGTTCCAATTCCTACTACAAGAATTGAATTCACAACTCTGGACGTTATTATTACAATATTTAAAATTATCTGAAACGTTAAATATGGATCCAGTGGATGTTTTAAATTTTATTTTTATGTTGGGTGCTTTGGAAGTCGGAAAGGGTTATAGTATTGATGGATTAAGTGAAACTCAAAAAATTATGTTAAAAGATATGAGAGATTATGGGTTGGTTTTCCAAAAGGTTTCCAATTCAAAAACGTTTTATCCAACAAATTTAGCATTGATGTTAACATCAGATACGAAAAGTATAGTAAGGACAGCATCAGGTGCCATTGAAAGTGTGTTAAATGAAAATAGATCTGGATCTAATGCTAATGAAAATGGATATGAACCAGGTACGAAGAAAAAGAATGAAAATACCATCATGGGTACTATTGATCAAGTTGGGATGAAGAATCAAGATGTTCCAGATGGATCTTTGATTGTTGAGACCAATTTCAAATTATATTCTTATTCTAACTCACCATTGCAAATTGCTATTCTAAGTCTTTTCGTTCATTTAAAGTTTAGATTCGTTAATATGGTCACAGGGCAAATAACAAGAGAATCGATTAGAAGAGCATTAATTAATGGTATCACTGCCGAACAAATCATTGCATATTTGGAAACACATGCTCATCCGCAAATGAGAAGATTAGCAGAAGAAAAATTAGAGAAGAAATTAGAATTGGATGCTAATTGTAAAGACTCATTACAAATATTACCTCCCACAGTAGTGGATCAAATTAGATTATGGCAATTAGAGCTAGATAGAGTTATTGCATATGAAGGTTCATTATATTCTGATTTTGAAAATAACACAGAATACACGACATTATATAAATATGCACAAGACATTGGTGTATTGCTTTGGAAAGATGACAAGAAGAGGAAATTTTTTGTTTCCAAAGAGGGGAATTCACAAGTGTTAGATTATGCCAAGAGGAAATTGAAAAAGAAACAAGAACCATAAATACATTGCATAAGCTTGTTCTTTTCATTTGGTATAATTTATAAGCTAAAATTACGCATCTTTTCATATCAAATATATAAATATATTAGAATAGGATCTAATATATGTAGAATATCTGCATCTGGTTTTTTTTGATTGTAACAAGTTTTCTTAGGATCGGCTATCAAATCATTGGGAACGTCCTAGATAATATGTAACTTATTTCCCCTGCATGTGAACTCAAGTTTACATCCTTACCGAAGGTTATGTTGCAGCATTGTCTCCTTGAATAAATAAACTTTCGTCATTGATATAACGTTGGTAATACAAACACTAGTTGCTAAGAAGTTCTCTTGTTTTTATCAGCTTGGAGCTTAAAGCAACAGTAAGGGGTATCATTTTTATTTCTTTCTTGATAGGTGAATATACTAATATAGAAACATATAATCATATTATATATAATGATTTCGTTTGTTGTTTATTGCATTACTGATTAGCGTTCCTATCTACACCTCTAGGGCATTCCGAAGTGGTGATACTACCAAGGTCAATTGATATTTTCTGTTATCTATAAAAGTTCACAACGTTACGAGATGCCTCCCTTAATATAGAATAATATACGACAAGACAAGCATATGGAAGAGGATCGAACAAAAGAAATATAATATTAGAGTTTAAAAAGAACTACAATAACATAACATCATAACAAAATAGTACAAAGGAACATGAGGTTTTGGCTCGATATATCAATACCGTATTTTTCTTTACTACCCAACTTCCAATCAGATGGACAACAACAAGCTGTAGAACTAACTGACCCCTCAATTGACAGAAGTATAGTTCAAAATCAAATATCATGTCCTGTGAGCCCTCTGACATGTGAGAACAAGACTACTATTCCTGACCAATGTTGTTTCGAATACCCTGGCGGTATATTTCTTCAATCACAATTTTGGAATTATAAACCCCGTAAGAGGGGGATGAATGAGACCCAGCTGATTGAACAACTAGGTCCATTGGACTCATTCACTGTGCATGGATTATGGCCAGATGATTGTTTTGGATCATATGAACAGTTTTGTGATTCTAAATTGTTTATTGATGATGTTTATCATTTATTGAAAGGGTTTGGAGCGGGGGAAGGTCAGAAATTGTTAAATAAATTGGAACTATTGTGGAAGAGTAATAATGGTGATCATGAAAGTTTGTGGATTCATGAGTTTAATAAGCATGGGAGTTGTATTCGAAATATTAGACCCGAATGTTATGAACGATGGGATCATGATGGTGATGGGAGTACAAAAGTTAATTTCCGTGGGCAATCACAATCGCTTTATGCAAAGAAAGGTGTGTTTGATTATTTTAATATAACCTTTAACTTATTTGAGAAAATAAATACTTTTGAATTTTTAGAGAAACATGATATTATACCAAGCGTTGAGAATCGATATAGCAAAAGTCAAATTGAAAAAGCTTTAAAGAATGAGTTCCAGAATAGAGATGTTTTCATTAATTGTGATAGTAATAATGTTTTAAATGAGGTATGGTATTATCATTTATTAAATGGTACAATTTTAAACAAGGATTTTATTCCAATTGATTCCATTAGGAGATTACAATTCTCAAAATGTAAAGAAGAGGGCATTAAGTTTTACCCCAAAGGTTATCTTCCATCTGGAGATGGTGATAAAGGCCCTTCAAATCCGTCCAAGCTAAGAGGAATAATAAAGGTTGATAATCTACATGAAAATAATGATGACGACACTCGAGGGTTTTTAATAAGAGATGGGAAATGGATGATGAAAGGTACACCAGCTAATTTTGAAATTATCAAATCAACATTTGGTAATTATAATTTGAAAACACGTCATGGATATTGTACCGTGGATGAAGGGAAAAGCAATGAATTGACCTGTCACCAAAAAAATGTTAAATATGCTAGTCAATTTGATTTCGAAAAGGATGAGAAAACCGGTTTAAATTATATCGGATATTCAGGACTATATGATTGGGGGGCGGTTTCTAAACCATCCGGACGTGTAAGGAAACCTATATTTTTGTATAATGACAAAGATGAAGGGACTGACTTGAAAATGAAGTTTAAATTGAGATTTGTGGAAACATGAAGTTACTACCAATACATGTCCGCTGCATGTTAATTAATGTCTAACATTAATCTACGTTTTCCTATAATATTCATCTATCTATTATATATATATATATATATAGCGTAAAGAAAGGTAAGTAAAATGTATGGTAAATCTGGGCTCTCAGTTTGTGTGCAGGTAATGAATGGGTGGAAAATAGAATGCATGTTGTATTTATATCACAATCTTGTTGGAACTTTAGCCATGAGAGCTTCTGTACTATCTTCGTTGATTGCATTCATTCGAACGGCATTCTTTGTATTATTCCTTCTATCAAGAGATCTGGTATTATATGGTAATTTATGATCATTATGGTGGTAATTGTTTCTTGAAGGAGGTATAGGATCAGTATCGATATCAGGTTGGATATTCCTCATGTTTGATTTCCACCTTGTTGGAGGTTGGTAGTTTGATGACGTATTATTATCATTATTATAATAGTAATTATATGGATGTTCACTTTCTTCTCTTCTATTATAGAGAAGACCATTTCTTGTGGAAGTTGAAGATGAAGAAGGTATGCCATTTGGATTGGAGTATGTCGTGCCTGTGGAATTAATGTTCCTGACTGCACGAATCGGAGACAAATTTGGTGATTGAATCAATGACGGTTGTAGATAAAAATTATTTCTCATTTCATTAATTGATCTTTCCAAGGTATTGATTTTCAATTCTAATTTTGAGTTTTTAGTACTTAATTTAATATTATTTGATTTATTGATTTCTAATTCAGTTTGCAGACTATAGTTCTTGTTTTTTTCCATGTTGAAATCACGTTTCAAATTTTCAATTTCTAATTGTTGGGAATATAAATTACTTTTAAATTTTTCTAATTCTTTCAGTATGGTATTGATATCATATTGGTTAGAATTATTATTGATGCTGTTATTGTTCGAACCATGCGAATATGAATATGGTGAATGTGAAGTGGTCGGTTTTGATGAAGTTCGAGAGGAAGTTTTAGAAGATAAAGAAGGTTGAAAAGCAGGTTGTTGCTCCACATAAGTTGCAGTCGAAGAAAGCCTCGACGATGGTTCCCCGATTGGGTTTCTTTTTAACTTCATGTCATTATACCTCCTAGGGGGATTTTGATTCAAGTCGTCTATGTATGTTCCTTTAAGGATTGAATTATTACGCATTGCTTCATTAGGTCCCCCTTCAGAGGTGTCGTTAGCACTTATATTATACCTCTTATTCTTCCTTTCCATGTATTCTTGGCTTCCACGGTCTTGATATAATTCATTGCCATTTTCATATTCGTCATCATTACTATCAATCCGATTCATGTACAGATTACATTCATTTTTCAAATTCTCTAAAGTATCGTCTCTTTCAGGGCTTGCTTGTAAGTTATCATACATATTATCGTTGTTTTGACAGCAAGGTTTCTTAATCTGATTAGATATCTTTCTTTTTCAGTCAATTAAGCAGGGTAATAAACAAATTGATGACAGAATTCTGTAATAGTTTTTCTTATTACTTTCCGTTGCAATTATGGTTTTCCTTTTTATGTAGTGTTGTTCTTGTAGTTGTTCTTGTTCTTGTTCTTGTAGTTGTTATTATTGTTGTTATTATTGTTGTTATTGTAGTATTTTTTTCACATCACAAAAACTGAAAAGATTTCGCCTTTTCGTGTCAGTAGGGTTAATTCCATTTCGGTAAACACAGGGTTTTATAACGCAACCCTACATTATTGGGTAGGTCTAAAAATGACAAGCCCTGATTAGAACAAAAGTAGGGCATTGTGTGTAAACCCTAGCAACAGCATCCACACCCTTAAAGTCGCCAAGTCTTCCAATTTTCCTTCTTCTTCTTCGTCTTCTTCTTCTAATAATAATTAAGAAAAGAAGTAATAATACGTAAACGTCTAATTTGTATAAGCCACTTTACGCAATGCGCAGTGTTATCTATCCCCTTACTTACTGGTCTATAATACACTAAGTTTAAATAAGAACAAAGTATAATCATATTGAGGAACACAAACTGTTAAATAGGATCAGATCAACAATCCTGTGTTCCAAATATCTCGAATAAACTGTCGTTTTTTTTATCCCTTTTGCTGCTTTGTGACTGTCCTGCTTTACTGAAACACTAGGAACTACACATTCTTTTAACACTTTAAGACATCACGGTCTGGAACATATACAGGAGATAAGATAACATTTATTAAATTAAAATAGTAGATAGGTACACCACACATAGCCTTACTACTTCATTCCATACAGCATCAAACTACATCAAATCATATCATATCATATCATATCGAGATCGAGATCGGTATTAAATGGATAGATATGACAAAAATACCATTACTACTTCAAACTTATTTCAATATAGTCCCAAAAAAGTTGTTGACATAAATCAAGAAAACATGGATCCAAGCTATAGTTTGAATATTGTCCCACAGATGAATACCGGATATCATCCTCATCCTCTACTGGATCGTTCGAAACCGTTCCCAATGCAACAAAGGAAAGGGAAAAATGTACTGGATTTAACAACTGCGCAATATCATATTGAAGGTTTAACTACCATATCTGGACCTAAAATATTAACTAAATTTTCCAAAGAAATGGACAAACTTCTTATTTTTGACTTAACCTGCCATGAAAGAGTTCTATTATCTCCTGATAACTCGAATTCAAATCACCTTGACACGAATTCTATCTCACTATCAAATTTAATACGGAATGGCTCCCACGCCCATAATATAGAAACAGTTACAAATACAAATATAAATACAAATACAAGTACAAAAGACAAAAACGATGATGTCGTATATTGTGTACATTTAACTTTCCCAAGTACTCTTTTGAAAAGACCATCTTTTAATTTCGAAAAGTTATTGAAAACAACTTTATCAGAAAGGAAAATACCCGAAATTTTAAATCTCATAAATAAGTTCCAATATTTCATATTTTATGATGATAACTCAAATAATTTACAAAATTGTAATCCTTCAACCTATTTCTTAATTACAAAATTCAAAACATTTTTAGATGAAAAATATCCAAATATTTCGAAACATATCTTTCTACTAGACCATTCATCTGATGATGACTTGGATCTATCTAATAAGAGTACACAATCAAACAATATAACGCCATGTTATCTTTCTAGGACACCGATAGTACAGCAAAATTCAGCATCTGCAATTAAACCAACGACAAACAATAGTAGAAAATTTAATTTGAAATTACAAATACCTCCTCCAAACCCAACAAATCGTTTATTCGTGCAGTCATTGAAAAAGGATTCAGTAATATATTCTCCGACTTCACTGAGAAGATATTTCACCTTTGTTATCCCAAAATCCATTAAAGATAATGATTCATCTTTACCTCTATGGTTGAGGAAATATACGCAAAGAGATCAAATTAATCATATCCTCGAATCATTATGTAATAAGTTCAATTTATTGGAGAATTTAGAAGTTCAAAGATTATCCAAGTCTTTAAGAACAGGTATCACTCATACTCCTACAGGCAGTAATATCAACAATTACAACAACAACAAAGATATATCATTGAAAGAAAAGAAAAATGACGAAAACAACAATATAGTTAATGAATATACTAAGAATACTAATACAACCCAAGCAAATCATACAGGTCAAAAACAATCTTTATCTTCCGTATCCTCATATCATAAAATTTATTCGCTACTTCATTTACAAAAACAATTCAAAAAAGTCAAAAAAGAACAAACTCATACAACTGAACCAGAAACTAATAACAATAATGATATTAGTAAGGATGGTGATGATAATATTAAATATAATTGTATGAAGCATATTAAATCAGACCAAAACAAGGACAAGAAGGTAAACGAATATCAACCAAAATTACCACCTCTTGTTATTACTATAGAAGATATTCCAAATGAAGCTGGGACAAAAGCAACAAGTAATACCAATAGTAGTTCATCTACAATATCATCATCGTCGTCTACAACATCACAAAAATCTCTACTATCTCCGTACTCAGATCCATATAGTAACCGCACAGGTAGTAACACCGTAGATATTCTAGCAACGACACCATCAGATAATTATGAAGTGTCACAAGGTATTCAATCATTCGCTAAAAATAGATATTCAAATATATTACCTTATGAACATACTAGAGTCAAATTACAACCATCACCCATTGGGTCAAAAACTAATAGTAAATCAAGTCTCATGTCCTTAATGGAAAATAATAATAATACCTATAGTCATAACAAGAATAATATCTCTTCTTCATCATCGCCATCGTCATCGTCATCATTATCCTCTTCTTCTTCTTCTATCAAATATTCCATGACAAAGGCACCTACAATGATGATGAACAAGAATAACGATATTGGAGAGGTAACTTCAAACTCGAATAATGTTCTTATGAGGAACAATTCTTCTTCAACACAATTATTTGAACAGAATTTACCCAATAATAACGATAGAAGAAGCCTTAGTGGTGAACCAACAGGTAATAATATTGACACTTCTTCTTCTGTTACAAATTCTTCCAATTCAATTTTAACTTTAGTGAGGAAAAGAAGAAATTCGTCATACTTTAATAGAGATTCAATACCACCACCATTACTAACATCTTCATCATTCTCCTCTTCAGCATCATCGAAATTTCCATTATCATCTTCTTATACTTCTAAATCAACGGTCACACCGTCTGATAAATCCACAACAGCAAACTTAGTTCCTCCTGGGTCACATCATTTCTCTGTTTCTTCCTCTTCTTCTTCGTCCTCCACACAAAATAGTAACAGACGGATTTCATCAGATGGTTTATCAAACTATCCCCAGTTAAATATTGACAGAAAATCAGTATCATTCGATGATTACTTTAATGCAAATTATTTAAAACTACCACAAATCAATCCAGATTTTAATTATTTGGCCACACAGGCACCATTACCTTCCACAATGGATGATTTTTGGAAAGTCGTCATCTCTAATAATATTAAGATTATTATATCATTAAATTCCGATGATGAATTAGCAATGAAAAAATGGGACATATATTGGAATAATCAAAATTATTCTAATTATAAAGTAAAAGTGATCAAATGTTTACAAAATTTTAGTAAATTAGATGGTCTCATTTTAAGAATTTTCCAAGTAACTAAATGTAAATCAAATACATCATCGTGTTGTTCCTCCATTGTTTTCCAATTACAATATACAAAATGGTTAGATTCTTGTAGTATTGTGATGACTGACCTTTTAAAAATATTGAAAATCAAAGATGTATTGTTGTTGGAAAATCCCTTAACTTTCATCGAACAATGGGAAAAAAATTCAATCAATGATGACAATTTACATGAAATCTATTCCAAGATGCAAAAAGATGGGACGATAATTAAAAAATATGATTCTCCATTGTTAGTTCATTGTTCAGCAGGTTGTGGTAGAACAGGTGTTTTCATTACTTTGGATTTCTTAATCAATATCTTAACAAATTCCAAGAATAGTTCAAATAACATTGATGTTTGGAATATGAAACATGATTTGATTTTCATAGTTGTTAATGAATTAAGAAAACAAAGAATTTCAATGGTTCAAAATTTGACTCAGTATATCACTTGTTATGAATCCATTCTACAATATTTTGCATTGTCAAGAGAGAATATTATTACCTAGGAGCCTTCCGTCTAAGTTTTAGTAGCTTTAGGACCAATTTTATTTTATACATACGTAGTTTATAGATATTATTTTATACTTTTTAATATATTCACATTTTTCTAAAATATTTACATTGTTCTTACTTCTTAAAAACATAACTTTAGAAATAATAAAAAGAAAAGTTCTATTCTTTTCTTTTCTTTATTATTTAAAAAAATATTATATGGCATACAGTGCTAACATTAGATACATAAATGTATATTTTCCTTGATTAGGGTTATTTCTTCAATGATAAGAATAACTTTAAATTCTCAATTAAATTTGGATTAACATTGGATAAAAGTTCATTATATCTTCCCATACCTAAAAAGTCTTCTAAAAATCTCAGAGTTTGTTCGATAAATTCTTTCAAACTAATGTTATGAACAGGATCATTATTTTTACTCAATTCATGTTCTCTTAATTGTTCCGAAGTTAATGGATGATAAGACATTGATTGTTCCGTAACAATATCATTCAAATGATATTTCTCACAATCACCATCACTTGTTTCATTAATTTCCTCCAAGATATCAATCCATAAACTTATAATATTTTCAAATTCTGTTAACACCACTAATATTTTACTTCTTAATAAACTTGAAATCCCAAGAATATGAACCTTTTTAAATTTAGGATCATAAATATCTTTAAAACAAACTATCCAAATAGAAATGAACCGTTGGATAACTTGTTCAAAAGTCATATCACCATAAACACATCTTCTGTCATGAATTGGTAGTAAAGAATTCTCATTCATAGTTGGTAGTTGTGAATGATAATTTTGTAAAAACTCTAATAATGCATCAGGGTTCGCATAACTTATTCTTGCAATAATTTGTAAAATTTGACCACATTGGTAATTCGATAATCGTTCCTCTTTGAAAACGCTATCAAATAATGATGAAAGAATATTTGCCTGATAGAAATTAGTTAATAGTGCATTTTCATAATCTGATTCGTTAGCAAGGACTAATATCTCCCAGATTTGTAAGATTAATTCGAATGAATCTTCTCTTAACTTCAGTAAAAATCTGGCAATTTCTGTGAATATTCTTTGAAATGATTCACATGCAAAGATTTGTTCTTGTGTCAATATTAACATGTAACTTCTGATTAATTCTAATAATGTCGGTAAAATCTCAGTATGAGCTTCAATTCCAAATTCTAAATAGGGTAGTAAATCAATGAATGTAGTATTAAACGATTGTTCCTTTGGTGAATAATTTTGTAAAAGAGCACCCCATAGTTCGTAACCATCTTCATTCAAGAGTTGATAATGCGAAGATTCTGGATTACATGCAACGGAAATAATTGGAATAGCAATATCCCATGTCAAGTAAGAATGTGGACCTAATGATATGGCCAAATATTTTAATAATCTTAATAATGTGTTCGCTAAGATGGATTCTGATGTATTATTTGCAGCATGTTCCCAAAGATTTGGTACCACTTGAAGTATTTCAATTAAAAGTTTTTGATCGATTAATGGTTTGGTTTGTGAAATAATATCACTTAATGTGTTCAAAACGTACATTCTCGTTTCTGTTAATGATACAGAGGGCAATATTTTTCGTAGCAATACGGTAACTATATCAGTCAAAAAAGGTTCAAATACATCTTTATTAAAATTCCAATCATCAATCATAGTTCTTAATGATTGTACAACTGTTAATTGAACAACTTTATCCTCATCAGAAGCTAGAACATTTTTAAAAAATTCGTAACATAATGCTTTACTTTGTTCGGAACATTTTACGGTAGACCATTCGTGTATGATAAGTGCCACTCTCCTTCTTATAATCTTTAACTGATCAGGTTGTGTATTGTTGTTTGAAGCTTCTGGTAAGAAAACTTGAACAAGTAACCTGTCGAAATCAACCATATCACTTACCGCTGAGGCACTTAATTGGAAACTTGCGTATATGGCATCTTTTTTCAAAAATCCATCCAAATCATCCCCCAAATGGTTAGCTTCATTTTCAATTTTGTTCAACAGGTATGGAACCAATAATTCTGGGAAAGAGTTAATTAAATCTTGGAAGAAATTTTCAGCACATGGTCTAATTTGATATTCATAACTAGCTACAATTTGTTCATTAATCCATTCTTCTGGATCTAAGAACCAACTTTCTAATTCGCTAGGCCTTAATTTTAAATACCAATCCATAAGTACATCTAATAATTTCTTCACTAAATTTTCATGAAGAAATTCATTATTGATTTTCATTATTGATGATTCAATGCTAGCTTTATCGCTTCTTACTTTCAAAGTAATGACGCCTTTTTTATTTGTGAAATTGATCACTCTTTTCAAAAGTAGGAAGCCTCTAATTGCTGCATGCTCCCAAAAGTCACCTGTGACATCAACATTTTCTTGGTAAACAATTTGGGCTTTTTCGAAAAGTAATTTAGTGTAAACTATCAATATTGAAGTAGAGCATGGTAATAGGATGAAATTTGCAGGGCTTGAAGTGACTAAATTATAATATAATTTACCATAACATTTGATAAATTTTTCATAAAGGTCGAATTTATTGAAAAATTCTTGGTTGGCTAATAATAATTCGAAATGAGTAATGGAAAGTTTCATAAATTCACAAACAGATTCATCTTTTTGAGGACGTTCATAACCTTCACAAACTATTCTTCTCAAGACTTTCAACGACAGATATGAAACTTGTAATTTAGATAAATCGTCATCGCTTAAACTTTTTGATTTAGTCCAATCATCAAATGATTCTAGATAAATTCTAACAATTAAGGGGAAGATTAATGGAACTTTACTTTGCATAGCTGGTTTACATCTACCAATTCTTGCCGTACCTAACACTTTAATAATTTGGTTAATATACATCAACATATTATACACTTTAACGTTATTACATCTTACGTTATGGTCACTTAATAAAGATTCTAAGTGTTCGAACAAATCAGGCCATTCTGCTGGGAAATCCAAACGAGCAATCTTAGCAATTGCTTGGGCGTATTGTATACCTAGCTGGTTATTTTGTTCGTCAATGAGTTCGAACAATCTTGCTCTTATAGAAGCCTTTTCGTCTTTATTAATAGCGTGGACTCTTGATGATCTCCAATATCTGTCGACCCCATTTTTAAATTGGATGGCTGCTAACCATCTTGATTGTAGTGTATTAGAGAGATCTAAATAAATAGACTGTAAATAGTAGTG
Source organism: Naumovozyma dairenensis CBS 421 (assembly GCF_000227115.2). Classification (NCBI taxonomy): domain Eukaryota; kingdom Fungi; phylum Ascomycota; class Saccharomycetes; order Saccharomycetales; family Saccharomycetaceae; genus Naumovozyma; species Naumovozyma dairenensis. The sequence continues at coordinate 448,171 of NC_016483.1, forward strand.
GTATCCAGGTTGAATTTCCCATTGTTTTAATTGTTGTTCAGCAGATTTCTGTACTTGAGAACCTGCTTGTTGTGGGTTCCCTGCTTGTTCCAACGTTTGAAGGACAGCCAATTCTGTCAATGTAGCTGTATTAGACATGACAGGTTTTAAAGAATTGTGGTAAGAATTGTAGGTAAATTGTTTCTCTTGATAGATATTTATATGCTAATGAACGTTTGTGCTTGACCTGGTTTCTAGCTGAATATAAATCACTTATGATAAAAGGTAAGGGTCCCACTCCATGCAATTAAAACTTTGAAAACTGGTCCAATGAATTATTAATATACGCAAGTAGACTACAAGACTAAACTATAAAGCTGAAATTAGTTTATAGGTTGAATATAAAATTTTACTTGCTCCATTTTTTATTGGTCTTTAAATTTGATAAGATCCTCTTTCTCATCTTTCGTAGAAAGATTTTTTTGTTAATGCGACCGGGTTATATAAGAATAATAATAATGAAGCTAGTTTAGAGTTACAATTGAACAAATGAGTGAGTGAATGTGTGAATAAAGTTGCAATATATATTGATGAAGTGTTTCATGATGGATTGTGATGACGATTAATGTTCTCATGAAGATGGTGCTTCCTTTATAATTGAAGACGTACGGGAAAAAAGGGGATGATATAACGTTACATAATGTATAAATTCTGTGTTATAACTATAGTCAGTCTATAGAAATATGTTTAGTGTAAACAACTGAAAAAGGATATTATTATCAAGTGGTCCATCTATGAGCTTCATTATCTCCTGACCATTTATGCTCAATATATCCTAATTCCTCTTTGACTCTTCTAACAGTAGCAGGATCCCCCATGTTCTTACCTAGATTATCTGAGATCTTGACAGCATGATTTCCATTTACTTTCAATAATTTAATAACAATATTTAATGGTTCACTTTTTTCATTTGGATTTGATTTCTTTTGGAAATCATTTGTGAAATGTGTACCAATACCAAATGTAGCTAGTAATCCATTCCTTTGAGCTGCGTCATTATATTTGATCGCTTTCTCAACATTCAAAGAATCAGAGAAACAAATAGATTTACTAAATTTAGGTAATTTCAAGACGTCTAAATAATGATGAGCAATTTTCTCGGCATATTTTTCAGGATCACCTGAATCTTGCCTAACACCAACGTATGCATCTGAGTATGGTGGATAGAAAGATTTTAAGAAATCGTCAGTACCAAAAGTATCAGTTAATGCTAAGCCCGCATTTTGGGCCCCAAATGTCTTGATCCAATAATCCATGGAATCTTTATTAGCATTGATATAGTCATTTGATATTGCTGCCACACCCATGACCCATTCATGAGCCACAGTACCAATAGGTTTCAACCCAAAATTTTTAGCAAATAAGACATTAGAAGTACCTAGTAGTAATTTATCGTAACCTTTGGAAATATCTTCATTTATTGCCTTTAGGATCCCTTGTAAGACTAAGTCTTGGGTCTTTAACGATCTACGGCGTCTAGTACCAAATTCACTAAATTGTAATCCTCCTTGGAAAAGTTTCTTTGCCTTTTGTTGAGCATTTTCAATCTGATTTGTATAATCCCAGTCGGTATCAACGAATTTGAAATATGCTTCTGATACAAGTGCTAAAAGTGGGATTTCGTATAATATTGTATCTTTCCAATTACCTTCAATAAGTAAATTTATATCATAGTGATTGGTACCTGGTTTTTGGGTCGAGGAAAATTTAATTTGGGATGACGGATCTAATGCGAAGTTTTCAGAACCAATATATTCCAGATAATCATTTGGTAAATATGGGATGACTTCCTTAAGATATGCGATTTCATCCGGTTGGAATCGTAAATCGGCTAAATATTTAATCTGTTCCTTTAACCAATTTATGGCTGGTTCGTTGAATGACATTTGTGAAGATCTGTTGGTATATTTGTAAATCACATTAGCATTTGGGAAATTCGTAAACACTGCTGCATGCATGGTAATCTTATACATGTCTGTATCTAAAAGCGAAGTAATAACAGGTTCGGACATGATTGATAGCTTTATTTGACTTGTAATTTGCTATTCTTGTTATTAATCTTTTAGGTTGGAAAGAAAATTCTATCAATACTTTTCTTTTTTAAATTGTATCGAAGTTGAGTCTATATTGGTTAGAAACGTAAAAAGATTTAGCAACGTCTTAATCTCACAATATCTGTGGATGTATCCCTTGAACTTGGTTTTACAGGTGCCTTGAAGGAAAACAAAATCAATAATATAGAATAAAATAAGTGTGTTTTCCATAGATATATTTTATAAAATCATAAAATTATAAAATTGTCATTTGAGTCGTTTTGATTTTTCTTTTTTTTGGCCCTCGACGATTATTGGAAACAGGGTAACACATACGTCAAATCGCGTCACATTGGGATAAAGTGACAGAGAGGAAGTGATCGAATATAGTTTCAATACCAGATCAATTGTTTTGTACTTCTCTTCTTACTTATATGTATAGTCTATGAAGTTACGCTATTTTACAAAATTCTCGATGTACCATTATCATTAATATGTGCCTGAATTGTTCCTCTACTTAGTAACCTCAGCTAATAACTTTCATTACACTATCGAATAATGTATCCATTTGAATGTTTTGAATATTGTCGAACATACCTGTAAAGCTCTTCATATTTAATGATTTCTCCTTCTTTTCACCGTTTATCAAGTCGGTCACCATATCGTCTCCAGCCTCAGCATCTATGTTCGTGTTAGTCTTGTTTGATAATTTTCGTAATTGTTCTACAAATTTATCACCTGTATTCAGGTTATTTTCATTACTTGTTATCACCTCGCTGCCTGTAGTAGTCATTAATCCATCAAATATACCTTCTTTATTGACTTCATCGATCATTTCATTGTTCACTGTAGTACCAATAACACCAAGTCTTAAAGACATATCAAGGAAAATGAAATCACTATCATAATTCCAACCAATCCATGAAATATATTCATCATGATTGAAAATGTCGATCTTAACAGAAAGATCTGAGTTAAACACAATAATCTTGGAATTATATTTCACTTCATCCTTTTCATCTTGTGCTTTCCCATTTAATACGAGAGCCACATTTCCAGAATTTTGATCGCATGCAATTAATCTTTCCAAATTACCATTCTTGTATGCACCATCAACAAATGGATATATATCGAGGGTAGTTACCACAGCACCTAATAAGAGATTAATAACTACTAAATTAGTCTTCGTAACCACAATTAAATTAGAATCATTACTCAATGTAATGGTTTGAATTTCAGAATCAAAATTAAACTCATGACCCACTTTAACAAATCCTTCCGATCCATCTTTATCATGATTAAATTCCAATATTTGTAATTTATATTCAAACCCATGGAATATCAAACTACCATCATGAGACCATGCCACTGAGACACAATTACTAAAATGGTTGAAATTAGGAGGTAACATCTTAGTCAAAGACCAATTAGCAACACGCGCATCTTCATTATTTTCCTCTTCAACAATACTCCAGTATTTCAGACCACCATTATTATCAGCTGTCAAGATACCAATTTCCTTCCCAGGAAATGCAATTGGAGAAGGAATCAATTTAATAATAGGAACATTGATACCATGAGGATTTATAATTTTGGTTTTTAATTCCCATTGATTACTTTCTGGGATTAATGACCAAAATTTCAAAATATGAGTTTGATCATTTGATGAAAGTAAATCAGAAGGTTGATATTCAATCTCGTATGTGATTAACCAATCACCGTTATGAGTGAATGTTAAATTGGCAATGGTTGGTTCTTTAATGTTTAATTCTGTTTTCACTTTACCCATTGAGTTTGATAATGTAGATGTCATATTTTGATATGAGATTTGATCATTTTTGTAAAAATTAAAGATTTGTAAAGAGGAGACGTGAGGGAAATATAAATTCTTAGTGATAGGATTTATCTTTATACATGTTGTGAAATCTTGTCTTTTCAAGTTATGTAATTTTCTTTGTTGTTTTTCTTGGAATGAGATAAGTTTAGATATGGAATTGGACATCTTTGTGTTTATTGAGGAAATTGGTTGGATTGTTGATTTTATTGGGTTAGCGAAAATTGGTAAGGGACCATTTATTGATAATTTTGATATTAAATCTGAAGAGTTTAATAATAATATTTGATATTGAGACATTGTAGGATTTTCAATCATTTGTAATGAAATGGAGTAATATTTGGATCCAATAATTTGACAATCTACAATGATACCATTTAAACGGGGTAAAAATTGTTGTAAGTTAGTTGATAATTGCCAGAAGATTAATACTTTTTCCCAACCACCAGATAAAAGATAAGTTCCATCTTCGTTAAACGCTAGCGATAATACTGAATCTATGTGCCATTTTAATAATCTTGTTTGTAAATTAGCATTTTCACCTAAATTGACGATAGATATTACACCTGAAACAAACCCCAATGCCAATTGAGAGGCATTATTATCGATTGCCATTGATGAAACGTATCTTGAATTGTTGGACGTAGTAGCAGGTTGATGTTGAGTTGTTGTCTTGGAAAGAACTGATGCAAGTGGGAACTCTCTTTGGTATGAATCATCAAATATTGATTGAATATGTATCATTTTTTTGTCACTTGTTGATTCTTTATTTTGTGATAAAATAGCTATATAATGATCATTGGAAGACCATGTTAATGAAATGACATTTTCGAATGATTTAATCAATGCTAAAGTTGGTTTATCATCTGATGAATCATATAGATGATAAGTTGCCAAAGAGGATGAAGGTTTATCTACGATTGTTAGAATTTTCAAAATTGCTTTACCTTTACCATCCGTGGATTGGAATACTTTAAAGATGGATTGTTCAGGAGATAGGTTTAAATTGACTATTTTTGGTGATTCGATTAATTTTCCTTTGTAATTTAAAACGATAATTTGACCATTTTTGGTGAAAATAGTGATAAATTTTTCTTCATTTTTCCCCTCATCTGCTGACAATGTAAGTAAATCACCTAATGCAATATGAGCTACAGATGTAGAATCGAAAATTTTCGATAATATTTCATTGTTATTGAACTTCAATGTCTTTACACATTGTCGTGTCTCTATTGAAAACAGTTTAATTTGGTTATTGAATGGGACGATATAATTCAACTGATCTGCAGTCAAACAAGATATATTCTTATTACAACTGGAAGAATATGATGCTCTTGGTAGGCTTGGAGTCCCACCAGAAACTAGGGATAATTTATATTGTTGTGACACTGTTGGTTGGACTTGAGATTGTGGCATTATTTGGACGGTATATGATATAGGTATTTTATCCTAAAAGCAATCGAGAAGGAGTAGAATTTTGCTTATTGGGAATCTTTTTCAAGCCAGATAAATAAAAGTAAAGAGCCGGTTCAATATTTCAATCTCAATGATAGATTGGCTTTGTTTCACTATTATGCAGCTAATGTATGATAATAAATCTTAGCTACTTATCTCATCTCATCTCATCTCTCATCTCATATCGCATAATATTTTTCAATATTTTTCAATTTGTCAAAATTTTTCATTATTCAAATCTACCGTTGTTAGTGATGTCTAAGGGGCACGTGTATTTAAATTATTGGAGGTTCAGATTCGGTTAAGGAGGATTATCTTCCAGCGGGTAACGCTTTGTCGCAAATGTCAACAACGCGAAATTGGAGATTCAATTTCATTTTTCATTTTTTCGCGTTGTTGTTGATAATGTTTTTGTTTTGTTGTTTTCTTGATGTGAAATCTCTGGTCTGTTTGTTCGTCTTTTTGCTTGGAGAGGAGGGAGTGATTAATTGCAATCAGATCTTGTCTGCGTTATCTTTTTGCTTCTTGTTGTTTGTTGACGTATTTTTTTCTTTTAAATGTTTCCATTTGTTGATACATGTTATTATGAAGAGCTCTTTCTTTCCTTTACTATTCTTTGCTTAGACCAATCGAACGATCGACAGAAACAACGAACAAAGAACAATGGCTCCAAAAAAATCCACAACAACTGCTACAACTGCAAACAAAAAGAAGGAATCTTCCTCTTCTCCCTCAGGTTCCAAATCGTACAAAGAAATCATCATTGAAGGTCTAAATGCCTTAAAATCACGTAAGGGAGTTAGTCGTCCATCATTAAAGAAATATGTTAAAGAAAATTATCCAAATATGGCTAGTTCAACTGCTTTTGATCATCATTTCAATTCTGCCATTAAGAGAGGTGTAGAAAGTGGTGTTTTTGCCCAGCCAAAGGGACCATCTGGTACTTTGAAGTTGGTTGCTCCAACACCAACTTCTTCTTCTACTGCCAAAAAATCTACTACTCCATCTGCTACATCTTCATCTGCTGAAGAAAGTGATAAGGAAAAGAAGCCAGTTAAGAAAGCCAAGAAAACTACAACTACAACTACAACTACAACGACTGGTGCCACTACCAAGACGACCACCGCTACCAAGAATACAAAGGGTGCTGCTACCACTACTAAGAAAGTCAGCAAACCATCCACTGCCAAGAAAGGTAAATCATCATTAAGTTCGTCTGGTAGCCCATCATACAGAGAAATGATCATCAAGAGTATTCTTGCGTTAAACGAGGGGAAAGGTTCCAGTCGTCCAGCTTTGAAAAATTACATTAAAGATGAATATTCCAATACCAAGGATAAAAGTAATTTTGATAATTTATTCAATGCTGCTATTAGGAAAGGTGTTGAAAACGGTGAATTATCTCAACCAAAGGGACCATCTGGTGTCATTAAAGTTTCCAAGAAGGGTAAGTCTCTAATTTCTGACCTAAAAAAAAAAAAAAATAAAAAGGTGATTTTAATTATCTTCTTATTTCTTATTCTCTCTCTTTTCTTCCGTCAAGCTATTCTTATGTTTTATTACCTCTTTTTATTTTTTTCCCTGACTTTACTGTGGCCCCTGATTGTATTATGTATTATATATTATTGTAGTCTGAATCCCCAAATGGATATGCTCGTGTTTATTCATATCTGTATATTTTGTTATTTAACATTCTAAAAGATTCTATTTCGATTTATTTATGTGTTTGTGTTGCGCACTGTGGGGTGTTCTATTATGAACCATACATTTCAGCACGTATAACACCTGAACAAAGGGCCATACCATACATTATATATCATTTATTCTCTATTCTACGTATATTTCGTCCCTGTGACAGGGAAATGTGACAGTGACGTTAGGTTCTTTCGCCGTGTATAGCTACACACCCATACACCACACAGTCACTATTTGAAAAATCACGAACTCCTGGCGTCAAACACCCACTCACAAACAAACAAACAAACAAACAAACAAGGAAGGAAAAACATCAAAACGGAAAAAACAAACAAGGAAACAAGGAAACAAGGAATGAAGCCCCGATTCTCTTTTGCCCTATTTGTTCTTTCCCTTCAAATGACCTAACAAACAACAACCGAAACGACAACAAACAACAAACAACAAACATTCGAACATATAAACAAACCAATACACGAAATAAATCCATATCTCATTGCAGTCCTTTATATACAAAGCAATCGATCCACACATATTTGCATATACACATACACCTAATGGACACTTCTGTTTCTGCTACGACGACAACTACACTCGTCGCTCCTGCCGCTGGCTCTGGTACCGGTACTGCTGTTAACGAACCTACTAGAAATAATACCAATAATAGTGAAGCTTCCCCAATCCCTTCTGGCACTGCCAATGCCAATGCCAATGCTGATGCCGATGACAATGCCACTGACCCTGCTAATACCACCAGCACGTCTGCTCCTACCACAGCTGCTACAAGAACTAACATACATCCCTCTTTGGAGGGAACTAGATCTCGTCACCGTACAACAACAACCAACAGTGCCATAATTCATGCAGAATTGAACTCGGAAAATTTAAATAGATTCAATAATATCATTAGAGCTCTACCCTTAAGAACAAGATTGACCATTTCATCATTATGTCTATTAGATAACATATCCACTCAATTATTAAGATTATTAATCTTTAATGCTGGTTCGCCACAAATATTGGCTCTATTAACTGATAAATCCACTTACTTAAACTCAGGTGAAACTGACATCTTCCAAACTTTATTAAAATTGTTTAAACAAGTTAGAAACATTTATAATTCAAGAGATCCACTATTAACTGTCCATGATGTAGCACCAGGTTTATGGTTCCCCAATTCTCCTCCACCTTCCCTCTTGAGAGGTCACGAACCATACATCATCACTGCAATCCGTAAGACAAACTTACTAACATTCCTACTAACAGCAGTAGGTTGTTTCAATTACGGGTTCGAATTATTACAATCATCATTCCTAGACATCTTCTGTCCAAATACACTATATACACATGGATCTGGTGAAAATAATGGGAAATTCTTAAAATCTCAATCAATCTTATATCTAGATTTGAAAACTCAAGCTTTCATCTCCGCATTAAAGGAATTTGAAAACAATTCAAACGATATACCAAAGGATAAACAAACTGAATTATTAGATACCATATTTCCATCAGATTTAGATACTCAATTAATACATAGAAGAACTGGTAACATGATCACTGACTCACAACCATTAAATGAACTACTAACACCTTCTGAAAAGGATTTCGTAGAAAGATGTGATCGTCGTAAGGAAAATTTGATGAATTTCACCACATTCAATGATTTAGTGATAAATTATGATTGGAACCATTTCATTAGAGAATTATTAGAATATTGTAATAAAAATATGGGACTAATCATTTGGGGGAAGAAAGGTCGTGGTAAATCACCATTGTATTGTTTCGATAATACTGAATTCGATAATCAAATACTATATGCCTCAGGTGCAACCACGGAAGGTATGACCTCACATAATACCACTGCCGCTGCTGCTGCTGCTGCTGTCGGTGTCGGTTCACAGAGTTATCCACTTGTGGATTCGTTCAATTTACCGGAAATGGAAGAGGACAATGCGACTGCTGGTGGTGCTGGGAACACAACGGGAACACAAGGTTACTTACATCATGAAGATTCTATGGGTCCTTATTCTCAACCTTTCGATGGTACGAATGTTCAAATGGATAATGATACGAACGTTAATAATAATACTGTTGATGCTGCAGTGGCAAATTCAAATATCCCCGCTGCTTCCATCAAGAAATTGAAACCAAAGAGAGTTTGGTCCAAAGATGAAGAAGATGCTTTGATTGAAGGTATAAAAGAAGTAGGTCCATCATGGTCAAAGATTTTGGATCTTTATGGGCCAGGTGGGAAAGTTTCAGAAAGTTTGAAAAATAGGACTCAGGTTCAATTGAAAGATAAGGCAAGAAACTGGAAATTACATTATTTGAAAAATAATAAACCATTGCCGGATTATTTACAAAAAGTTACAGGGAATATAGAAAAAGCTTATAAATCTAAAAAGAAACAAAAACAACAATTACAAGAATCTAACGTTCCATCAGGTGTTTCTTCACAATCTAATACACCGGTGCCTGACAATAATAATAATAATAATAATAATAATAATAATAATAATAATAATAATAATAATACAAACAATGTTGACGATGCTGGTGGATTGTTTGGTAATAATGATGATACGTCAGGTTTCGATCCAAATTTGGAAGCCAATATGTAAAAATAAACGTGTTGCTTTCTCTCCTTCCTTTTTCTCTTCTTTCTTTCTTTCTCAATTTTTTGAAAGTTTTGTATTATAATAACTCGATTCTAACTCTCACGCAGTATATCACCCTATATGTGACTGTGTTGATCTTACATTTGTATAAATTTCTCTATTTATAACTAATTATAACTGATTTCTTACGTTATTCCTTTTCACATTCTATTCTATTTTAAAATATATCTTTATAAGAGATTTTACAAAAATTAAAGGCCATATTGCTTAAATCGAGCTTAGTTTATTCAGTGTTTTTCTTAACATACTCCCATAAACTTTTCAATAATCCCTCCGGTAAACTATATAAATCAATGACAAATTCTCCTTCATCAACATTATTCGTTACAATCATTTCAGGTGTCTTATTATCAATAACCATTTGTACAACACCAACAAGATCATCTTCATTTAATTTAGTCATTGCAACAGCTAATTTCTCCATATCAACACCACCTCTAATCGTAGAAATAGTACTAGTCTTACTCTTCTTCTTCAAAGGTTCATTCCCATTTTCCATACCACTAGTTATTGATGATCCTTTCCTCTTATTACTATTATTAACAATAACATTGGCAGGTGTACCAATGACACCATTTTCACTAATAACAGTGCTATTACTTGTATCCTCCACAGGTCCACTCTTCGCCAGTTCAGTAACAAGTAAAGGTTTATTAATCGGTACTTGGATAATATGATCCACTTCATAAGTATTTTTCAAAAAATTCAAATCATGACTAATTTTCAAATCACCAGCTTTTTCCAAAAAGAAAACACTAATATCCAATGGAAACCCACCCCATCCTTGTTCTTCAATCTTAAAGGGCACTTCAGTGACTGTCCGATTGGGATTCTCAAACGTTGGATGCAAATGATATATCACTTTATCAAAAATCGTGGCAGGGATTTCTTGCTTCGTTTCTTCATCAATTAAGACAATCTCAATACTCCATTTTCTAACAGGGAACCCTTCAACTGGAGGCACATCGGGTAAGATGTCTTGTTTCGTTTTAATCCTTATCGTTCTTCTCACAGACTATATATAATATTTTGCAATTGGGTTGTGCCAATTTCATACATTTTTCATGTTAGTAAAAAAATCCTGTTCCCAGAAATAGTGTTCTTGGTACATAGCAATGAAGGACATTTGTAAATGTAACATACAGGAACCATAGTACAATAATATTCACGGTTTTACCTCAATTGCCTATCTGATTTCAAAGCTGCGAACTGTTCTGTTTTCATAAATTGTAAATTTTATTCATTAATGAATGAATACCATTTACACATTTCATGTTTTCATTGTTTTCCCATAAAAGCGTCGCACTGTGAAAACAGTCCAAATTGTCAAATGAGTTATATATTAAATAAATAGAAAGAAAAAAGGATAATAATAAAAGATTGAATAGCTATTAAGTTAAAGAATAATGTAAAAAAAATAGTAAAAAGAATGCAATCACGGATGTATAAGTGATGCTAATTAATAGCATTGTACAAAAAGTAACGTAGTCAATGTTATGACCATAGCAGTTGTCATTCCTACTTTCAGGTTCGAACTTTCACCTTCTTGTACTATACCTGGGTTATTATTACTAGATGTATTATTGGAGGAGCTTGCATCAGATGAAGTTGCATTAGTATTTGTTTGTTTTGATCCACCGTTCTTAAAATCTGTCTCACTTGATCTTGGACTAGACACTACAGTGGTGGCTGTGTTAATCTCGAAAGTAGTTGTACTTCCAAAAATTTCACTAATATTTATTTCAGTTTCATTAAATTTTTTATCCTTTATCTTTGTCAAGGAAGGATCAACATTGAATAATTGTAAATCTCCATATTCTTCCTCCTCATCAGAATTTTCCTTTTCCTTTTCATTTTCAAGGTCAGATTCATTTTCATTTTCATTTTCAAGGCCAGATTCATTGGTTTCCATGTCAAAATCTTCATCAAAGTTTTCGTTTTCATTTCTAACGTCATGTTCGTCTTCGTTTTCATCGTCGTTGTCGTCCGCCTCATCAGCATCAATGTCATCGACATTTTCTTCTTGAATAACTGTATTATCTTCAATAGCATCTTCAACTTCCCTTATATTAATGAATTCAGGTTGACCTGGCATGTCAGCAAAAATAATATTTGGGCTGTGGCTTAATATAGTTGATAGTTCTGGTGTTAAAGATTCCTTGTCAATGTGTAACGTTAAAGGTTTATGGTCTAAACCTGTAACAGAATCACCTCCTAAATCATCAGTAGTTAGGTATAAGTTGACCCTTTCTGTTAGAACTGAAGAAATTAAAATTGAATTAATAATAGAAAAAGATAATTGATTCCACATTGTTATTACTATTTAAAATAAAAGTAAGAGTAATTTGAGTAGGTGCTTGGTATGGTGTTCTATTTTACGAAAAAGAGAACAGAGCTTGAAACTTGGAGAGAAATAGAATTAGAAATACACAAAATGTAGTCTTCTTCTGTTCTTGCTTTATATAGTCTGTTTCTGTCTGTCTTCTTTTTCTGTCGTCTTTTTTGTGAAAAAAACGTCAGAAGTGGCACAAAAAATATAAAATGTATTTATAACGGGGGAAAACATTAAAGAAAAAAAAGGAGGACGCCAGAACATAATATGTAACTGGAAAACTTTGTCGTTTTGGGATCCTTTTACTTTTAACATGAAGGTATACTATTACAATAATAGAATATATGATTTTCGTGAATAATAATTACATATTGACATTATCAAATTTCCCATTGAATGCTGTTTCTAACCAATAATATAATTTCTGATAAATTATTACTTGCGCATTATGGTATCTAATAGAATGGTCTGAATCTGGGAAAATATGCATATCATAATTTCGTATGCCCGCCAAATTTAATTTGTCTAGAAATTCATAACTGTTTTGTATATGAACATTATCATCTGCTGTTCCATGTATAATTAAAAATCTATTCAAGTTTTTAAATGGTTCAACATCTTTTACTACGGATATATCTCGATATCCTTCTTCATTATTCAATGGAGCATCCATATATCTCTCTGTATATATAGAATCATAAAATGTCCAGTTAGTTACAGGCGCTACAGCCATGGCATACGTAAATGTTTCACCTTTATCATATTCAATAGTTTTCAATGTAGTAAACCCACCGTATGACCACCCCCAAATAGCAACTCTTTTCCTGTCAATATGAGGTTCATTCATCTTAATGAATTTTTGAACAACTTCTGTCACGTCACGAGGTTCATAAAATCCTAACTTCTTTTTTGCCCAGGATCTGAATTTCCAACCTTTAGTACCTGTTCCCCTTGGTTCAATTTGTAAGACAATTGCATCTAATCCAGAAGCCACTGCTTGCTCTAATAAAAAGGATGACTTAGTGGTAAAAGTCTGAGAGCCTGGTCCACCATATACATTAACTAACACTGGGTATTTCTTCTTTGGGTCCATGAATGCTGGTTTAATCTCAATATAATTGATCGTCACGCCATCGTCAAGAACAATATTTTTGTAACTAGTCACGGGTAAGTTGTATTTTTCTAAAGCTTCTTTGAATTCTGAATCATCAGTTAAATTAATCACCCTACCAGACTCACTGTTAGCATCTAAAACATCAGATAATGGACCGACTCTATACTGTGGAGTTGAAGAACCTAAATATTTAGCCATGGCAAATCTCCCGCTAGAACTTAATTCGAAATCATAATAATCATTTTTTTGGTTTGGGTCCTGTAAAGTTTGAACAGTATAATGATCGTCACCACGTTCATCACTGAGAGACACAGCATATAGATGTTGTGCCATTGGACCAATTTGGTTAGCTGTGAAAAAAATTGTATCTGATTCATATTCAAAACCTACAATACCTCGATCTGTCACTTCCCATTGTCCTTTAGTTAACTGTTTTCCCTCCGTAGAATTTACAGTTGGAAAGTAAAATAAATGATTATAACCTTCTTGATCGACAGCAATATCGACGTATCCAAACTCAGTTCTATCAAGAGATTTCTTTGGTGGAATTGGTAAAATTTTGAAAGTTTTTTCAATCCAGCCATTATATTTAGTGGAATCGATCTTCCGTACAATTTCCAATTTTGATTCTTTAGCATTATAACTTTTCACGTTCATTATTTTCGATGCACGGTCTGTTTCTTTAAAAAGGAAAAAATCTGAACTAACCCATTGAGCATCGTATAATATGAAATCATAGTCTTTGTTTCCTGTATTGATTTGATAGAGAACACTGTTTATTAAATCCAACATATATAATTGGATTTTAGGATTTGGAGTACCTGGTTTAGGATATTTTATTTCCTTAGTAAGAGGGAACTGATTACCAGTGGTATATAATGGGAATTGATAAGATGGTACATCAGTTTCATTAATCTTGGCAAATACAAATTTGGAATCATCAGGTGCCCACCATATTCCCTTGTCCGATGCAAGTACTTCCTCTTCATAAATCCAACCTGTCTTCGCGTTAAGAATGTTTGAAGATCCGTCATTTGTAATTTGAGTAACTTTCCCATCATTATAAGCTGATTTAAGGTATAAATTATTCTCATAAACGAAATAAACGTAATTGTAACTTGGTGAAAATGCAGCGTATGAAAGTTTTTCTAAGGAATTGCTAGCTGGAGGTGTTATTGGAGTAATTTTATTAGTATTTAAATCTTTCAAAAAATAATATCCTTTAGAAGAATGTCTAAATTCCGGAACGATATCAGTCATCAAGATAGCTCTATCTAATCTATAATTGAATATGACATTCATCACGGTATATTCTTTATCATCATAAAAGAATTTCGTACTACCTAAATCTTGTTCGAAATCTTTATTGAATAGTTGCTTAGCCACAAAATGTCTTCCTAGATCTTTATCTTCTACTGTATAGTATAAACCTGGATCCATATCGTGGGATTGTAATCTAGAAGCTGGTTCAATGAAATGGAAAGTCTTATGATCTACTGAGAAGTCGCCATTAAATATGTCATTAATGGTAAATTTATTCCTTTTTCGAGACAAGTTACCATTTTTCCCATTTGATCGAGAAGAGTCACTTGGTGTGTTTAACATGGGTATAATTACGATAAAAAAAACTAGTAACAAAGCACTGGTACTGATACATAGCAATTTATTTTTATTATGTGAATATTTTTTGTGTATATACCAACTTTCCCATGAAAGGTTTCTGTCAGGAGTTGGTGAAGAGGAAAGTCTTTCATCATCATCGTCAAGTAAGAATGAAGAAGGTTGTTCTCGAAGTGATTGTTGTTCTAGATCTATATCTGGTATCGTTTCAGTGAAATATGAGTATCCATCTTGTTCTTGTTGTTCTTGTCGTTGTCGTTGTCGTTGTTCTTCTTCTTGAGTTTGCTGGTGTAGATTTAAAGGTGGTGGTATATCGCCCATATCATCCATTTCAAAATCAGATCTCATTGATGCTCCTGAAGTTGCTTGTGGTCCCAGAAACTTATGACTATTCTTCCTCTTGTGTGTCTTAATAAAAGTTGACATATTATTTAGCGTAATCGTCTGTTACGTATTCAAATAATAATTGGAACACGAGGAAGTAGCAGGAGGTCGATATGAAGGTAATTAGGTAGGTTATTTACCTCGAAGAGGATATAGTACAAGTCCTATGTAGTTGTCTCACGTTAATTATTTAGTTGAAATGTTTTTATTCAATGTTATTGATGACCATTATAGGAAATTAAATGAAGTTCGTACACTTTAAGATAAATCGTTAATGCGGCGACGCATAAGCCCCAAATTGAACATATAATACTTAAATAGTTTACGTAATAGGTAAGAACAAGATATTCCCAATTTGATAATCCAATTAAAGAAGTAAATTCAATGATTTCTTTAAAAAAAAGGTTGATGTTTTTAAATTAAAGGATGAATGTTATAAATAACAAAAAATAAGTAATTATTTAAATAATATATATATCATGAACCAATAATCTATTGTTGACCAGCCAAAGCAGCGATCTTGGCAGCAACACGAGCATCTCTTTCTTCCTTGGTCAATTTAACTTGTCTGAACTTCTTAGATTCAGCAGCATATTGTTCCTTAGTGAATTTCTTTTCAGTGGCCTTGAAAGCTGGGTCAGCTCTGATAGCAGCATGAGCTTCAGTGTAAATGTCTTCCAAAGAGTCAGCATCAATGTCATCAGCTAAGTAACCCTTGAATAATTCAGAGAATCTTTCTTCATCATCGTCAGCTAATTCTTCCATGTATTGAGAGACGTGACCACCGAAGATGTAAGTTCTCAATAAATCTGGGTCTAATTCTTCAGCTTCGAAATCCCAACCTGGGAATCTGTTTTCAGAGTGAGGAATGTACAAACCACCATCAGAAGCACCCTTTAAGGCACCGAAAACTCTAGCACCAGTGGTAGTTCTTTGTAAACCGATATCCAAGAAGACCTTGAATGGACGTGGACCATCTTCGACGGCTTCAGTCAATTCGTATTCACCTTCAACTTCTTCGACACCCTTGTAGGTTTCGTCTAAGCCTAACTTTTGTAAAGTTCTTCTTGCGACCAACAAACCGGTAGCGTAAGCGGCAGCCCAGTTAGTTAAACCATGAGTGATACCGTATCTTGGTAATTCATGAGAGTAAGCAGCGGCTAAGACAATGTCACCAGTGATGGTAGAGGAGACAATTTGACAGATGATGTCTTTGTTAGTGAATCTAACGACTAATCTGTACTTTGGAGAGTTGTACTTAGCCTTGTGTTGAGAAACTAATCTCTTTCTTTGGTAGAAATCGGTCTTACCTTCTCTTCTTCTTCTGAAAGGAGTTTGGTAACGAGAGTGGTAAGCAGAGTTCTTTTGGTTAATTTGGAAAGCCATTTTACTTCAAGGGTTGTTGATGGTTTATTTTTCGGAAATTGGAACAAGGATTAAAAAAATAATAATGCAATTGAGTGATAAAGATAAGCAAGGGCGTTAAAACGATTAAGAGGAACTGTAACAAACACTAATATCCATCTATTAAACCTAATCATTATATTAGATTTTGAATAATATCGTGTCCATCGTTTCCCGGTAAATTTTTCAATTCCATGGATGAAGTACACAGTGCAGCACGCGATGAGTTGTGGCCAGCCGGTCGGTAATGTTTTTCATTTTCTCCTCGTCTCATTTTCTAGAAAAAAAAGCGACCAAATGTTTTGAAGAAAAATGAATAAAGACGTTGGGCAGTGCGGTGTACTGCTGTTTAGTGTTAAATCTTTACACCTTATACTATAATAAAAGGCACAGTCAAAACTATGCTAAACACCCACCCATCTTCCCGGCCCTTCAATTCTTCTTGTCGTCGACGGCGGCTAATATGAAGGGCTTCACAGTAAAGAGAACATTTATAACCATTTTAGAGGTTGATATACTGTCATACGGTATAGCTGCCACCTTGACTGAACACTTTTATTAAATTTATATATATGCACAAGAAATTATCCAGTTCCATAGAGCAGCTGAGATTGTTCACTACTCGCCCCCATAATCGTCATCGTCGGGGTCCTTTACCAATATTGAACCCTCTGGTATCACTGAAGCACCATCACTTACCGCTGATCCATCTCCATAATGTGCCCTAAAGAATGTATAATGCAATATAATATCATCAATATTTCGCATTGCTGGATCGCTAGCAAAATCAGGATCAATGAAAAAGAAAACAGGCATATCAATCTCTTCTCCCGCCGCTAATTTTTGTTCTTCAAAACAAAAACATTGTATCTTATTAAAATATTGAGCAGCCTCTCCAGGGCTTATACTATAAGTAGCCATCCCAATAATATCCTTATCACTATTATTCTTAGCTTTATAAAAAGCCAACGCGGTCTCACCAGGTAATACATACACTTCTCTCTGTTGAGGAACAAATTTCCACGGTAATATTTGTGAAACTTCGCTAGTAAATGATACCCTAATTCTTTTTTCTGTATCTACAGGAATCAATTTATCATCTGTAAATTTACGACGATCTGTAATGGGGATACCACCAAACCCTGTTCTAGCACAAATGGCTCGATATAAGGGGACCGCTGCGTATGCTAATCCCAGAAACACTATCGCTACACTACTAAAATATAACGCGATGGAACGACCTTTTTTCCTCTGTTCTTCGACTCTTTTCATGTTTCTTAATTGTTGGATTTGACTTCGAGTAAGTTTATTGATATCAAATTGTAGTGGTATCCCTTCATTTTTCTGTTCTTGTTGTAAGCGTTGAGATAACGAATATAACCTTGTTATAGGGAGTGTAGATATGGGCGTTCGTTTCAAAACGGTTTGACGTAATATAGTGTCACCATTACAACGTTGCAATAGTAGTATCTTGGACGTTAATGAGTTTATTCTTCCGCTAACTCCTGCAATTCTTGAGAAATGAAGCATTGTTCTTCCCCAGTGTCTAAGAAAAAAAGGTTGTATTTATTCTTTGAGTGACCGTGATACTTGATTGGCCTTGAAAAATCATATAATTATGGACACTTTATATGTCTATGACAACTTCCCTCAGTTTGCAACCACCCCTTGGTATTTTGTTTTATAGTTCTTGTTTTATATTTTTGTTAAAGGTTTATCGCTTTAAGCGCTATCTATCTAAACTTCACAGATTTCTCACATGAGTGTTTCCAATATTACATACGTACATGAACTAACGAAAAGAATAAGTTATGCCAAGAATATATTAACTTAAGGTAGTAGGTAGTTATTTGACTGCCAAGAACAATTTCTGCAAAGCATAAGTATAATTAATGGGACAGTCTAGCAAGACGAACAATAACAGCAGCAACCCAACAAATAAAAAAAAGGAACGAACCATTAGATCATGTATTTTCTGTAGAAGATCACATGTTGTATGTGATGAAGGTAGACCATGTTCTCGATGCATCAAGAGAGACATTGCTCATCTTTGTAAACTTGATGAAGACGCTCCAACTGTTACGGGAACACTTCCCTCCTCTACTAAGAATCCATCATCATCATCATTGAATAATACCCCGAACGATCCAAATATACAATCACCGGCAGCATCGTTTGTTAATAATAACAATAATACAAATACAAACATGCACGTGGATAACATATTAGCAGGGTTGGAAACTGGGATACCAAGTTTATTCCTACAACAACAACCAAATTTCATCTCAGAAAATGTCGGATCAGAATTTAGTTCACTCAATGAATTTTTAACAATGTTAGAAAATCCATTATTAGTTAATCCTGCTGCACTTCCTCCTGATTTAAATACAAATACAAATACGAGTACAAACGGGATCTCGGTTCCTCATACAAAGGTAGACCCTAATACGAATTATCCTGCCATTCAGCCGAAACAACCTACTATTGATAATGCTACAACGAAAAACAATAGCATGCTGAGTTCTACTAGCATCGTTCCAAATATAAGCACTACCACTACTACTGACACAAACGTAAATCTGCCGTATAATACCAATAATGATATGAATGTAAGCAATAACAACATCACGTCAAGAAATGAACAAGTAGTGCAGGAACAAGAAACAGAAAACGGTAACAATATAAGCAGTAGAAGAGGAAGTTCACGTTCGACCTCATATGAGCAAGCTCCTACACCAAGAGAACAATTCTTCTTAACAGCAGCAGACCCCAGTACGGAAATCACCCCTGAGGATAGATTAAAATTGGTAATCAATGCTAAGTTAGAAGCTGGTTTATTAAAGCCGTACGATTATGCCAAGGGCTATGGTCGATTACAACGATACATGGATGATCATATGGATATTATATCTAAACAGCGCATTTTAAAACCTTTATCTAGTATTCGACCTGCTTTTAGAAGTATTGCTAGATCTTTGAAAGATTTAGATTTGATGCTTGTGGAGGAGAATTTCGAAAGATTGTTATTGTCTTATGATAGAGTTTTCACTTCGATGAGTATGCCTGCTTGTCTTTGGCGACGTACGGGAGAAATTTATAGAGCTAATAAAGAATTTGCCATGCTGGTAGATTGTACTGTGGATGAATTGAGAGATGGGAAATTGGCTGTTTATGAATTGATGACAGAGGAGAGTGCTGTTAATTTTTGGGAGAAATATGGATCTATTGCATTTGATAAGGGCCAAAAGGCTGTCTTGACGAGTTGTCATTTGAAGACTAGGAATGGTGATAAAGAATGTAACTGTTGTTTCAGTTTTACAATTAGAAGAGATCGGTATAATATTCCTATATGTATAGTTGGTAATTTTATACCCATCACCTAATGTAGCGTTTTTATACTAATGAATAAGCATTGCCTTCATAAAGACACAAGAAAGAATAGAAAGATTGATTCCATATATATATATATATATATAGAAGAAAGATATATTAGTCCTACCAGCCCTTGCATAACTTGTTATAATTAAAAGCAAAATACACAAAAGGGCACTAAGATGAACTATGTCTAATTTTTTCTCTCCGATGGACTTGACGCTTGGGAACTAAATTGTAAATTAATTCAAGCAACACGGTTTTAGAGTCCTGGATTATTAATCCGCACGATTAATTAATCAATAAAATGATTGGTTTCTTTAAAAGGAAACTAAATAAAAAACCAGAACAGCAAAGACAAAAAGAGAAGAGATGACAAAATTGATTAATTTGTGAAAATCACCTTTCGCTTTATATACTTATCGTTTTTCAGAGTGTTCTTGAAAAGACGAGTGAGAAAAATATTAAGCAGAAAGGAGGGTAACGAAAGATTGAATGAATAAAAAGAATGAAGGTCTACGTAAAGGTAGGTAAAGGAGGACAGCGAGGAATAGAGACAAAGGAGGCTAGCATCACAGGATAAGAAATGCATTGAATATTATCCTTAGAACCGTATTAGAGTAATGGAGCCATGTACGTAGCTGCTAGTTTCTCAAGGTCTCCTTTAACTGGTATTTTTTTATTCTCTGTTCCCTGAAGCACCAGAATTAGGCTATAGCGAGTTAGTTCATTCACAAGACTGCATTTATTGAATTATGTCCTACGTACGGATATGCATCAGTCTATAGACGCCCGTCCTTGCGGGAGATCCAATAAAAAAGGGTATGTGCCTCTGCATAATACCATTATGCATAAAAAGGTACATCGGCTGTCCGTTCCCACATCTATGAATGTGATACCACTCAGCAACAGAAAACTTGATTCAGGAAGTGATTCTATAGAATGCTAGTACGACAGGGTATAGCAAAACATTGAATGGTACAACCTAAACCTACGAACCAGAACAACCTACATAAGGACATTAGATACTCTGTTCTGATTTTCAAAAAACTTAGAGTACCCATTCATTGTCATTGCCTTAGACAGCTTACCCGAAAGCGCTAGCGACTCGCTACTCATTATTTGCTAATGCCACGAACTAAAATACCTGTTCTATCTCGTAACATCGCCATCTCTATGATTCAAATACAGAAAAAAAAGCAAGGTCGATTTAGGATATTTTGAAATTGGGGGAAAGTCATACGGAAGTCCTTCCCTTAAATTGTAAACTTATATACAATTATCCATGCCCTCAACTTCAGAATGTAGCAGATTTTACTAGTGTATACTTCGATGAAAAAAGCAATAGTAGGAAAAAGACCAGTTTTAATTAATACGTGATTGTTTAGAACTTTTCTAGTACGTAATTATTTGTTATCTGAAAGATCGTTTATAATTTGGATAAGGCCCGCGATAACTTACATTACTCTCTGTACACTCATTGAAGGCTTGCTTATGGTGATATTTTTTTTCATTAATAGCAGAATAAACTACTGCAACAGGAACTAGTTGAATGAACAATAATCTGATTTGGCTAAATATGATCTTAGGTATAACATACAGACAGAAGCTTTCGGCTCTTTACATTAGTTTTGATACGTTTTTGTTTTTTCATGTTCTTTGAAAAATATTTATTTAAGAATATATAAGTAATGAAATTCATAGGGAAGGTAACGTTTGTATGAATATATATATGTGTACTTTGTGTGCATTTGCAAAAATTTTGATTTTTTAAATTTAATTCAACACAGTATTTTGTTTCCTTTTAGATTTATAATCTTGAATGGCCGCTTTAATAGCATCTTCAGCCAACATAGAACAATGCAACTTAACAGGAGGCAACGACAACTCTTTTGCAATTTGTGTATTTTTAATTCTTTCAGCATCATTAATAGACATCCCATTAACCATTTCAGTCATATATGAAGATGATGCGATAGCGGATCCACAACCGAAAGTTTTAAATTTAACATTTTCAATTATACCAGTTTTATCATTTACTTGAATTTGTAATCTCATTACGTCACCACATGCGGGGGCACCAACTAGACCTGTCCCTACGTTTGAAGCTTTCTTATCTAGGGAACCTACGTTTCTTGGGTGTGTATAATGATCGATCACTTTTGGATGATAGAATCTTTTCCCTGGAGACCACTGATGAGCAGTTTTGTTTTTTATTGATTGTGTTAGGAGAGTTCTTGATAGTATTGATGAGGGCGAGTATCTAAACAGAGGTTTTGTTAGTGTTATAGATGCAGTTCTGACGAAAGCAGATGATCTTAATAGAGGTAGCATTGTTATTAGCTCTAACGTAAGCGTCGATCTATAGTGCTAGTAACGAATATTGATGATTGCTATGCTCCTGGGGTAAGAATCAACTGTTTGCCAAGAAACCCTTTCTATTTATATACATATATATAGATACAGATGTATCTGGGCCTTGTGTGTATGACAAATGCAGGGTGTCATTTTTTGCTTAAAGATCGATGTCATCGGCCAAGGTTAAGGGCCGTCCGGAAATAACGTTCGTGAGCAACGGAAATGAGGGGCGGAGAACAGAGCAGATGGACGGAGATGAGGGACAGGGATGGAGTTAACAGCATAAGGGTGCACCCAGACATATGTTAAATATTGCGCCGTGCCCAGTAGGGCAAGCATTATAATAACAGAGGGCAACGGGAGCTAAACCTGTATCGTGGCATACGATACACCCAATTCAGCCCTAACGTAATCTTTCTCACAACAGCTGCTCAAATCTAGTGCAGAGAAGCATACTGGGATAATGATAAGCGAAGATTACGGATATCGCACTGCTATCCCCTGGTATACATATTTCAATAACAGTAATAAACAACCATTAATAAGCTTCTAGCGATATTAAATAGTATACATGCATATACGTAAAACTTAAAATAACATAAGTAGATTATCTATTGTATGTAAGGATCTTTTTACTTCAAAAGCGTTAACTCAGTTAAATAGTACTTACGTAATTTTTTTCAGCGCGAAGAAAAAAAATAGAACTGAAAAGTAAAGGTATAACGTTAAAAGCTCATTGTCAATCTGGAAACTGAAATAAACAAACAATAATATAGGAAGACTGCCTGTCCTTACATCGTCACGAAGTCCATCTTCAAAACTACATTGCTTCACTCAACATCAATTCTTTACAATAAAGATAGTCGGTAGTTGTTCTTACAGAATAACATAGATCATCATCTGCGTAAAGTTTAACCACAAATTTATCACATATATAATATTAGATGTCTTCAAATCTAATAGATGCCACCAATATAAGACAGATTCATAATCCATCAGATTTTGATGTCCCCTTAGAATGGTTATATAAGGGCAAAAGTAAGAGAAAATCAAAGTCTTCAAGTAGATTGAAATCTTCATCCTCCTCAAATAAATTGAAAAAATTGAAAAACTCTTCTTCAAATGATCCTTTTGCTTCCTCTACTACTGACAATCAGAAACAAAGATCTACATCCATATCAAACGCTGCTTTGTCTTCAAATCATATACCGATCTTGCAAAAACCTGGTCTTGTTGATAGTAATGAAAATGCAATCGATGATGATGATGACGATGAGGATGATAACAACGTCCAAAAAGACGATTTGAATAACCTGCATGCTCTAACACCCACTACCACCGCTACTACTATGGAACCTACAATGGTTAATTCTACCTCAAAGAAACTTGTTGATGAAGAAAAGAGCAATCTACCGTCACGCTCATCCAAAAGAAATAGATCTATCTCGATATCAAATGCGATCGCATCGTCAAATAATTCGAAGTCTAAGAATACACCTTCTACAATTTCGTCAACGTCAGATCCACCACCAACAATAGCATCTGCTATCCCGACATTTAATTCCATAAAGAGGAATAACTCAACTAATTCAAATAATGGTTCAACAAAAAAATCATTATTTGGTTCAATATTTGGAAGAGGATCTTCTACTTCTAATTCAAAAACAAAACCACAATTGGCAACTCCTTCTGCTTCTGCTCCAACTCCAACTCCGAAACTAAACACAGCATTACCATCGAATTCAAAGACTTTAAAAAAAATATCAAAATTGAATTCAATGCCTCAATCAGATCATCCAAAGGAAACTACACCAATATCTGCAATATACACTTCATCATCTGAGTCCACTGATTCAACTCCATCGAACGATTCTGCAATTGTAAGTACAGGCACTCCAGCTACTTCCATGAACACTTTATCCTCTATTCCATCTATTCCATCTATGACTATTAAAGATTTATCGAATGTCACGTTGAAAAGAGTATCATTTGCTGTAGATAAATTTGATAATGATCCAGCTCAACAATTACCTTCAAGAACTCCAAAGACAGGGAAAGTCCTAGTACCTGATGATATGATAAGTGATTTACCTTCAATATCAATCGGTATTTCTAATACTATCATTGATGATGGAAAATTCATGAACCAACGGAAAATTACTAAAAATTCAAAAGAATATAAAATTGCCATGGAAAATCATAGATTCGCATTAAAGGAAGCTGCAAAACATCAACAAGAAGCTCATTTCGCAGCAAAAAGAATTGCAAATGAAGTTTCCAATTTTAAATCAAATGGTACCAGCAATAGTAATAACAATCCAGTTAATGAATTACGATCACATTTAAATGATAAAATTAATAAAATTGATAATCCAATTCATATCCATGAACATCATTTCGAAGAAAAAATCAACAATAATGAAGAAACTCAAGAGATTACCCTAGATATCATTTATACAAGATGTTGTCATTTGAGAGAGATTTTACCAATACCATCGACTTTAAGACAAGTTGTCGGTAAGACTTCACCTTTACAAATCTTAAAGTTTTTAAATCCAAAGCCAACTTTAATTGATGTCTTATCATTCGCAGATTTCATATCTATTGTACCAATTAATACCATCATTTTTGATAATGTAACTTTAACTTCGAATATGTTAAAGATTATTATTACCTCTTTGGTTAAATCACAGAATTTAGAGAAATTGGGATTAAGAAATGTAATCATCGACAATGAAAATTGGAAACTGTTGTGTAAATTTCTTTTGAACAATAAATCTTTGACCAAATTAGATATATCACAAACTAAAATAAGATCAGAGATATCCTCATCATCATCATCTCCTTCCCAAACATTGGCTTCATCGTCAAACATGATTCCAGTGGATGAAATTTATAGGCATAATAAAGATTGGAGTTTATTTGTTGACGTATTAAGAAATCGTGATGGGAAACCGCTAGAAGAATTATTACTTAACGGTATCAAATTTAATAAAATACCATTGACTATCTTACAAAATCTATTAAATGGGTTAACAAACCAAAAAAACTCACCACCGAAAGGTATAAGATTAGGTTTAGCTACATCAGATCTCTCATTGGATTGTGTTAAAATTTTATTAAGCTGGTGGTCTAAGAATACCGTTCAAGGTATTGATTTATCCTTCAATGATTTATCAGAATATGTGAAACCAATGATAAGTAAATTGGCCTCGTTATCATTTGAATCATTAGAATATTTTACCTTAAATAATACAAGCATTTCAACTGGTTATGATATGGCATTATTCTTGAAATATCTTTCAAGATTACCGAATTTGAAATTCTTAGATTTAAGTAATTTACCGCAAATCTTCCCAGATGTTTTACCATACATGCATAAATACTTACCGAAATTCAAACATTTGAAGAGAATCCATTTAGATAATAATAATTTGTCATTCAAAGAATTAACTGTGGTGTGTAATATACTTCTAAAATGTCAATCATTAGCTCATGTTTCAATGTTATCACAAGGAACTTCCTCGATAACAAATGTAGCAATAAAATCTGCTGGATCAGATCAAATTGGAATACAAGAGACATCCTCATCATCGACACCAAGTCAATTTGCGAAGAATACATTTTGTGCAACCTTATATGCATTCGCTAAAGACTCATCAAATCTAGTAGGATTAGATATCGACTATGATCAAATTCCAGATGAAATTCAACAAAGAATTGCATTATGTTTAATGAGAAATATGAATAGGGCAATGGATTCCACTTTCCAATTAGATGAATTAACTTCACAAGATGATTTATTGTTTGACGGTACTTTAATTACTGAAAATGCTGAAGATGTCTTAGCTAAATTGAATAAATTAAATGCACAGAATCAAACTGGTACTAACGTCAATGGTACTAATGGTACTGGACAATCTTCAAAGGATGATGTTACGAAAAGATATCTTTTGAAAAAATATGTGGAAAAGATTCATAAAGTCCATTATAACGTTCAAGAAAAAATTGATAGTATGTTCGAAAAGAGAAATTCTGGCGAATTAACGTTGGTAGAAAAGGAAAATTTATTAAGGTTAATCTTATTGGATAAAAATCTTTCCAACATTATTGAAATATTATCTGATTTGACAAGAGGTTCTGATTTCTTAGGCATGAGTACTAATAATTCAAAGGGATCTATTTCATCAATCAAATCAAATGATCATGCTGATGATACTATCAACAATCACACAATGACTAATGATACTGTTGCATATGCTGATGGCGATATCGATTCACAAAGGAAACCAATATTAAGACATGTGGAATGTAATAACCCAGAAGAAATTCAGACTCCGGAAACTGAAACAATGGCGAGACCTCATCTAATGGCCACGGATTCAGGTAGAACCATTGACGTTCTCACAGGTAAACCTGTTTTATTTAGACGTTCGTCTACAACGTCTGTTGTCGGTAAAAGGCAAGAAATGGAAGAAGGTGAATTGCATAAATGGGGGTTCTTTGTTCAGCAACAAAGAGCAATATATCCTGATAATGATACGTCGATAAAGAAAGATACGATTGTGCCTGCAATAGCACCACCAGTGAAACCAACGCTTCCAGTTATTACTACAGCGACTGCAAACGTGGAAATAACGCCCGTTACAAAGACACTTACCACTCCTACCACACCTACGACGACGACAAGGATATTACCAAAGATCCCATCTGGTGCAGAATTAAGAAATGCGATCATAAAAGCAAAGGGTATCGATTCCATTGATGACTTGATTCAAAACGTAACTGAAAATGAAGTTGAACTATTAGACATTTATGGGAAATCTGTTCAATCGAAATTACATCTTGATACCGCTTCATCTGCTGTTGGTAATGAGGATAAGAAGAAGGCTATTGTGGATTCTCCTACTATCACTACGCCTACTAAGAAATCAGTAATTGTTGCCAAATTGAAACCAGTAATGCCAATAATGAAGAAACTTGATAATGATGATGATAGCGGTAATGATGGTTGTAATGGGAATGGTAAAAATTGTGAAAAAACAGTCACTGAAGCATATGATAAATTATTAAATGATTTATCTGTAAATCGTCCTAGTAAAACATGATAATGTTTTTGCATATCACTGTTACTCATTTAGTATAGAGAGATTATATATATAATTAGACTATAATTTTATTAATTTTTTTTTTCTGCACACTCAATACAATATTTTGAATTGTATACAGAAATGAAGTAGATACATTTATGAAGGTATGTTTATGGTTTAGAGTATCCTTTCTTTTAGACCAGTTGCTCGTCTTGCAATAGTCCACTACCTTCAAAGAAAGACAGGAAAGATTTATGCGGCGCATTAGAAGTAGTAGTCAAGCTTATTTTGAAAATTTCGATATGGAGCAATATCGCTAACAAATTCATCGATGACAAGAAAAGTAAGCTTTTAATAGCACTTCAAGTGTTGTAAAAAAAAAAAGACAATCATAAGCCATGCAAGCTAGATTATCATCATTACCTGTATGGTGTCCTCCATATTCGAAAACCAAGAAGGATCCCATAACGGGGGAAGATGTTTATTGTATATGTAAGAAGCAAGATACGGGAGAATTAATGGTTGGTTGCGATGGATGTGATGATTGGTTCCATTTTTCTTGTATGAGAATTCCGATAAAGTATCAAAAATTGGTTGCTTCATTTTATTGTCCTTATTGTCAAGCTGGTATTACTGGTATGGATAAATCTGAAGCAGAGGAGAAAACAGTAGAAGATGAAACGGGAGATGCGATTAAAGTGAGGAAAACTTTATGGAAAAAGAAATGTCGATTAGAAGACTGTTACGAACCTTGTACAGAAAGGAGTAAGTATTGTTCGAGGCAACATGG
This sequence comes from Naumovozyma dairenensis CBS 421, assembly GCF_000227115.2. Classification (NCBI taxonomy): domain Eukaryota; kingdom Fungi; phylum Ascomycota; class Saccharomycetes; order Saccharomycetales; family Saccharomycetaceae; genus Naumovozyma; species Naumovozyma dairenensis. Next base: position 476,369 of record NC_016483.1, read on the forward strand.
AAAGGAATTTTTGCAAGAAGTACTTAGTAAATTAGATATTTCTGGTTTAAATGTTGGGGAAAGTGTTGATAAAGAAGCATTCGTGAAAACGCTAATACAACAAAATGATAGAGATGATTTCCAGAGTTTTATTCGAGCAGGGCAATCGGAATTTATAGATAAAGATGTACCGAAAAGCTTAGACAACCAATTATATGAAAGTCTTATAGCAAATGATCGGAAGGTAAACGAATTGATAAACCAGCAGTCAATAATTGAGACGGGGACCCTGCCTAAAGCGAAAGAACGTGTGGAACTTTTAGAGAAATATATCGATTGGATTAGTCAGGTGAATATTAAATTTAATGAAGATCAGAATAGTTCTGGTACAACTGATGAAAACTCGTCAAGTAAGATAGATAAAGGAGGTAAAAAATCTAAGAAAAAGAAAGGCCTCAAAACTAAACCGAAAAAACGCATATGTGGCTACATTTCTAACTTTACAGAATTACCATCATCTGTTGATAAATTTGTTGAAGAGTATGAACTCCACAAGGATGATGGTCTCACAACCCTTCAATCCGTCTGCATTAAAACTAGATGCATTAAACATTCTGAGTGGTCTTCCATGTTGTTAGACCGTTATTTACAGGAAGTAGAATTGGCAGAAAGACACCAGGAGAGAATACAGTTATTACTACAGACTCGGAAACGACAATTGCATATTCAATATTATGAAAAAGTAACGAAAAAGCAGAGTTAAATTGCAGGGCTACAGTTTATATATGTTTATAAGCTATTAAGCAGTTCACAGCCAGTTTATATATACATTACCATAAATTGCAAACTCTATTGAGTGCTTTTTCCAATGAGCTTGGTCATGTAAACGTAGTATAGAGTTTATTATTTTATTTATATGTGTAGTTCATGATTGATAAGTAACATTTCGCATACGTCAAACGTTATACTGAGTCTCCGAAATCAAATTCAAGGTGTCTGAAAAATTTAGTTCCTAGAAAGAATAAGAACAGCAACAGCACAAAAGGTACTTGAAGTAAATAGGTTAAAAGATATATTAGGTAGTTTATCGGAGGAAGGCTATTCGATACAAGAATTGATAATGACTTATTCTCCCACAATGGCTGTCCCAAGCAGCACTATTATTGCTAACAAAGTTAAAAATGAAGAATTCAAAATATGGAAAAAGACAGTCCCATCATTATACCAGCATATATCCAATTTGAAACCAGAATTCGCAGCACAAGAACCCCACTCGATAAGGACAATCTCTTTTATTGATGAATTGGTTCCAAACGTAGAAAGAGGTATCTTGACAGTCACTTTATTATATACTCAAAGTGATAAGATTTTCAAAGTTCGTTCTTCTTTACCTTTAGGTGCGTATGTTTCTGATTTACAACAAGTTTCTCAACCAATTTGTGACCCAAATTATTATGGAATCGATAATGAACCATTATTTCAATATGATTGGATTTTTAAAGGGGAGGATATAATTAAGTTGGTCACATTGGATTCTGAGTCCTTTGTTGCATTAACTGCGAATGGTTCGCTAGGCTGGTTTACAACTTTTGGTATGGAACCTACTAAAATTATAACTGATGAGACTTGTACGAGAGGGAACGGTTATGATTTTACAGTTTCGAGAGATAAGAAACAGATCATCAAGACATCTGGAGCGGGAGATGTTTTAAAAATGTATGACATAGTTTCAGGAGAACTGCTAAAAGAATGGAAGGAGGAAGGTAGTAGTACTCAGCACTCAAAGATCAACAATGTTCAATTTGTAGGTACAGATTTTGTTGGCGCCTGTTATGATGATTGTGTTAAATTTTGGCATCTAAAATCAGAAGATAAGAAACCAAAGCTTATTTTAAAAGAACCAAGCGATATTGATCAAGGAAACTATAGCGAATTCGCAATGTCCCCATTGATTGATACATTATTCATAACGGGGACCAATTCTGGTGTGATTAAAGTATGGGACCTTCGTACACTTTTTGGAACTACATGGCAAGACGAAAATAAAACCTCTTGCAACCCAATTGCCGAGTTTATCCACTTTGATGGAGAGGCAGTTATCGACCTAAAATTTTCTCCTACGGATGCTACAAATTTCTTAACAGTTGGGAGTAGTGGGCAAGTTTATCATTGGAGTTTAGAAGGTATATATTCAATGTTTGACAGTGGTGCTAATAATATTGATTCTGATGAAAATAAGGATGACGAAGAACATAGCACAGATGGAACCCCTAAAGTGTTTGATGAAGACTTACAGAACGAATGTCTTCTCTTTCTTCACACTGGTGGATTCAATGCTGCAGAATCTACGACAACTTGTAGGAAGAACATGGTTGTATATCAAGAATCCATACCTGATCTTATTGCAGCACTTGATAGAGGTGGGTTATTAACGGTATATAAACCCTTTACTGGGAAAATATGAGAATTTTTGTAAAACTAGTTAAATATCCTTTATAACATTGAATACAGCTCAAGATAGGTAACTGTAAGTTTTCACATTTGGTATTTGTGAAGATGGTGAAATAAAAGTTACGGTAACAGACCTTCTCAGCGACTTTTTGTTACTTTTATGATTGATAAAATTTAAGGCGGTGAAGAATGATTTCCTTGCAAGTTTATCATATATAAAATAAACAAAACAACGAAGCCAAAAGTCATAAAGCTTTTCTAAATAGTCACGTCACTTTATAAAAGCTTTTAACAAGAGCTCATTCACCACCTAGCTTAGGATACACAGATAAATCAATTTAATAGTTATAAATAGTACGTCTTAAAACTTTAAGTCATAGATGTGGAAGATTCCATAAGCGTTTATTGATTTACTTTCATCCTTCTAATAGCAAAACAGTTTATAGTTTTTCTAGGATTCTGTTTTTTTTTTGTTAATATATATTTATGTTCTTTAAGGAGTTATTAAATTAAGGGTGTAGACAGGTAGATAATGGAAGGCTTCCATTGATTTTAAATGTCAGTTCATGGGAAACATATGCATCAACATAGTGGACAGAACCTGCCCAAACACTAGGGAGGATGTATGTACATAAAAACTAAGAAGCAGTCGATATGTTTAAAATTTCTTTTTGAGAAATGAGATTCAAGTATAAGAAAAGTGTAGTTTCAGTTAATTGTTCTCTGGAGAATCGGCGATCTACAAAACAAAGGCGGGGGCCTCTTGCTGGTTGACAACAATTGGAAAGAACGGATAAGACATGCTAGTGTTTGAGGAACAATTCACAAGAACTAACTAATGTATTTTGACGCCCAGTGAATGTCGCCAATGCATATGTACATAGACATCTGTTTATGTATGTTCGGTCCAATTGAACTAAATTAACCGCCCAGCCCCTCCATACCCGTAATATAACATACGGATAAATCCCCTCGAGATTTCAAAACAAAAATTCGTGAAACTTCCTAAAGGGGAAAAAACTCAAAACTTCACTCCAAAAAGGTAAACAAACCATATTGCCTGAAATTTCATAATTGATTGCTTGACAGAAATGCCAATCCCTGATGGTGGATGTTTCATCCCTACTTTACCTCAAACCTCATCGTTCGTATTATTTGTTTATTAGTTAGTTTAATTAATTTAAATTAATATCACAGAGTTTTGAAATTAATAGAGAGAAACACCCATTATAGGATCGGTATAGCTGCAATAATTGAGTTGAAGTGATATCATACGTTAATCTATTAATAACTACTTTTTTGCTAGATCAAAGAAGTTCACTCTTTTCTCATTTTGGACATTCAAACAGGGAGAAAAGGGGAGAAAAAACTTCTGATTAATTAAATACAAAATTTATCATCTTTATGGCCAGTGTTCAACATCGTCATACATATTATGGCGGGGGATCATCCACTTTTAAAGTAAATGCCGATCCCTCCCAAATGCTTACTACCAACCATGAAAATCCAACATCTATAACAAAGTTTAATGATATAAACTCTCCAAATTCTACAAAATATAGTAATCAACAAGTTTCTATGAGAAGAAAACATATTGCATTTGGTCCATATATAATAGGTTCAACCATCGGACAGGGAGAATTTGGTAAAGTTAAATTAGGTTGGTCCAAGAACCCACCAAGTTCACCTCCAAATAACCTTGGGATTTCTAAACAAGTAGCCATCAAATTAATCAAACGAGATGCGATATCCAAGGATTCAAGCAAAGAACTTAAAATTTATCGTGAAATTAATGCATTGAAACATTTGTCACATCCAAATATTGTAAAACTAGAGGAAGTACTTCAAAATTCTAGATACATTGGTATAGTCTTAGAGTACGCTTCTGGAGGTGAATTTTATAGATATATTCAAAGAAAGAAAAGGCTAAAGGAAACCGCAGCATGTAGATTATTTGCTCAATTGATAAATGGTGTTCATTATATCCACTCAAAGGGGCTAGTGCATCGAGATTTGAAATTAGAAAATCTTCTCTTAGATAAACATGAAAATTTAGTTATTACAGATTTTGGTTTTGTTAACGAATTTTATTCTCATAATGAATTAATGAAAACATCGTGTGGTTCACCATGCTATGCTGCACCAGAATTAGTAATAAGTACCAAGCCTTATGAAGCAAGAAAGGCGGATATATGGTCATGTGGTATAATATTATATGCCATGCTTGCTGGTTATCTTCCATGGGATGATGATTCCGGGAACCCAGACGGTGATGATATCTCTAGACTGTATTACTATATTACAAAAACACCTTTGAAGTTTCCTGACTATATAAATCCAATACCAAGAGATCTGTTGAGGAAAATACTAGTTAGTGATCCAAGAAGAAGAATTACAATGAAACAAATCGAAAAACATGAATGGTTGAAACCTCATACAGCATTTTTATCTATCACACCAGAAGAATGGGATACTATTATGCATCCTAAGTCTAACACATCGTTTATAAGACCAGTTCCGCTCCATTCCAGAAATATGAATAGACCCGGCTCTACATGTTCCATGTCATCCTCTGGGTCCAAAAATGGAGATAAGAGAGATTCTTTAATCATCGATTCAACTCTAATACAGCTACCAGCACCACCTCATGAATCACAATCCCACGTTATTACTAAACCAGCTCCTACATCTCGAACTCCAGACTTGCGCCACTCACCAGTTAGAAAATCACACACAAGAAACAATTCTGCAGCATCAATTGCATTACAAGCCGCTGTGGAAAATACAAGAGATTACGGTTCTACTAATTCTTCTGAAATAATTCCAACTAATCGCACAAGATCGAGTTCATTTACTTTCGAGAGGAAATCCCCTCTCCATTTACAGAGAACAAATCTAATGAGTAGAGACAACACAATAATAGAAACGAGTCCAGTTATACCGAAAATGAGAAGTACTAACAACCGGTATTCATTATACAACGAATGTGACACCTTAGTGGAGTTACCTTCAAATATGAAAACTGACAAACTTTTTGCATCCAATAATGATTCGGCAGAATTTAACAGAAAAAAACTAAATAATATTCATAGCAACATGAACAGTGATAATAACAGCTATATTACTAACCAAGAAAAAAATTATAACAAATTCCCTACTCGCCTGAATCACAGAAAGCCAAGACCAACATCATACCATCCATCTTCTACATTGTCCCCTATTTCTCCCACTCCAATATTTATTAAGAAAACAGAAACTCCATTATTATCTTCATCTCCTGTCCTTCTATCTCCTTCCACTACAACCTCCCCTAATCATAATCACCCAGTTCTTCATCCAGTACCTCATTTAGCACCTGTTTCGAGTAGCCCTATCTCAAAGTCGAGCAAAGTAATTACTAACAATAATGATTCACCAACAATGTTGGCCTGTCGATCATTTTCAATGAGTAAACCATCTTTACATTTACAAAGTGCTTCAGGTAATTTGATAAAATCGAATGTGGATCAAAAATCCGTTACCACAATGATGCACGAACAAGTCGATATACCACAGGTACTTAGAATAGAGGTCGATTCCAGCGCTAACATTATAAAAGAAACTAGTAATGCTGCAAAACTGGAAATGGATGAAAATGTTTTTATTGGAACAACACCTAAAATACCACCGATAAATATTGAGCCTACCAACAACACAGACTTATCGCCTAAGAATATTGATACTAACATTGAACTTCAAAAAAAGGAAAAAAAGAGGTTCAGTTTCTTATCGTTTTATTCAATGTACAATACATCCAAATCAAGTCTTAACTCCGAAGATTCTAAAGGTGGTAAACTTTCAAAAGTAGCTTCTTCCAAGGCCCAACATTCAGCCAATCATCACGCAAATAACAATTCGAGAAAGCTATCAATGAACAAAGAAGTTGAATCGCAATTGACAACGAAAAATGTCCTCAGAGACACGACAAACATTCAGCATAATGGAGCATTAAGAAGCGTTAGTGGTAAGCCTGTTTATCCTCATCCTGATCGCATTAATACAGATGGGAAAAATAAAAATATAAGAGCTTCAATAATGATCTCAGCTTTAAACGACAGACCATCCCAAACACAAGTTCCTAAAGAACAAATTCGTCAACCCCATGAACAATCTACAGCCAGGAAAGTTATTGACTTCTTCAAAAGAAGAAGTACAAGATTATAGCGACTGCCTGAGCTTTTTGCATATTTTACATACATTATTTCTTTCCCTCAACTTTATAACCTTTTCTTTATAATCATTTTTCTATGAAACATTCCATTTATTATTGAAAATCCCCTTTTTTAAGCAAATGTAGGGTAGACAATTATCCGATCTTCAACCAGATTGTCTAAAACACCTTCTGTCTAAACATCCAGAAATTAAATTTTGGTGATCTTATGGTTTGCCAATTGATGTACCTTTGTAACATAATGAATATTTTAGATGCATACCTATTCCAAAAAATTTAAAGTTTATTTGCTAACTCTTGCACTGAAAGTCTAGCATAATAATGGTAGGTTTTTATGGCGATAATTTTCTTTGTTGATTTAAATTTGTTTGTGGAAGACCAAATAACCATTCTTTTTAAGTTGTTTTCTGGACTAAAGTAATGATTTTTTTACATCTCAGTTTTGAAATGTTCAACCCTATTATTTTTAAAGTGTAAATTTCTCTACTCTTTGATTACCTTGGCGCCGCTGACATTTTTTAGTTTTTCTGTATTCCTTATTCGGACTGTTGTAAAGAGCGACATTTTAGTTCCTTTAGTTTTATTTCGGACTTTTTCGCGGATTTCCGGAAAAGGCAATACGTAAAGAATCGGAAAATTGGCAGTGAAAACGGATGGGATGACACAAAGGAAAAAGATCCCTATGAGTGTTTGACTCTGTTCTACAAGGTGGCATATATAACTAAGCATTATAAGACTACATACTCCAGACTTATTGCTATAGTAACCTTTTATGGTACAGCACCCTATTATAAGCTCTATTCTTGAAGATTGAATTTTGGAAATGCTAACTTAATAACTGGCTATTTTCTTAACCGCAGAAACGTCTAGGGATAACCTGATAATTTGAACATCGGTACCAAACGTTTAAGTCAAATTGTATCAAAAACTTACTTCTACAAGACCTCTTTGGAACAATATCTTAGGAAATTACTATAATCAAGAGAGTTTAAATTATAGGGTTTTTATTCGAGAATAGTATAATTTCAGTGCCTGGAGATTGCTTATTTTTAGTTTGTTTTTCTTAAAATTATATACAAAATTCAAGCTCTACCAGCCTTTTTCACCTGCTGCCATTAACGCTCAAGGTGATTGCTGGTACTTTAGAATCTCAAGAAAAGTGAACAAGTTTTGATACAAGAGACAGAGTTACCTATACTCATTGGCTAGTACTTTTCGTAGTTTAGTTAACACACTATAGCGGCCTATGTCCTATGAAATTTAAAATGATGTTACATTCTCGCCTTCACGTCTTATTTAAGAATAAGCGTTAAAACAGTAGGATGATGTTTATGATGAAAGAGTTAAATTTTTATACCTATATAAAATTTAAAAAAGGAGAGAAAATAAGAATTTATGATTTCCCTAAACTATTAATATTAATATTATTATTATTTTTTTATTTTATTTTGTGAATTAAATATTTTATTATTTTTTCCTCAACTTTAAATTAAATGTTTGATGGGTATAAGAAGATTCTGACAGAAGCACCGAAGGTCTTAGCTGGCAAGTTGTTTCTGAATTTAGCTCTAACGACACCAGAGTTACCGTGAGATCTGGTGATCTTACCCCACATAACTCTAATCTTGGTACCTCTAACTTCCTTGGAAGCTCTGTAGACATAAGCAACACGCTTACCCAAGTAGAATTGAGCTTCTTGTGGAGTAGCAACACCTTCAATCTTGATCAAAGAGACATTTGGGTTGTTGACACTCTTAGATCTTTGGTAGGATACGTGCTTACCTTTGACGTACACTAAAAAGAAAACAAAAATTACAATTTTATGTAATAGAGAATGTTAGTAAACTGTTTCATTTCTCGAAGATATTTTCAACAAATAGAAATTCCTAATATGAATGAGAAATGAGTATAGTATGCAATAAATTGGATGGTTATGGGTACTAATATTCAGTAACGGCTCAGAATTATATCTCCATAAATATGAATCTGGACAGGAAAAATTTTACTAGGGAGGAAGTTATTTCATAGGAACTCTGTTACGATATCAGATTATTTTGTTTATCACTGATTTTTGGAAATTTCAAAACTCTCATTTATCTTTATTATTTTACTTCGCTATATCACTCGGCTATATTATAATTGAGGGTTCTTCGTTTTTTTTTTGTTCTTTGTACGCTTCATTCATTCATTCATTCATTAATTCGTTCGTTCTTTTCTATTTGATTGAATTCAATTTTGTAATTCAATAGACATACATCTATGGGATTCGGCCATTTTTATGGTTTATATTGCTTGTGGTATGTGTTACGGGATCCCTCTATATAAAATGATAAAAAAACCACCAAATCTAACTAAAATAATAACATTAATATGTTGATAATCAGGTGGCACTATTCTTCATTCAATCGCTATGCTATTGCTACACGGACACTGCCTTAGATTTCGTGTTAGCACTCTAACCGCAACAACATGCTTGAATGTGTCTAGCTCGAGAACCCTTTGCCTAACCGAGTTCCCCCCAGCCGGTAGGAGAGATCTCAAGGAAGCCCCAGTAGACGGGACCGTTTCTTCTGTGTTCAGTGGTGAGAAGCGAGGCGAGGGTGTAGCTTCGCCCGGCAACACAATATCCCTTGGTGATACCGCCCCGAGTTAAGCTCAGCTTGTCTGTCATCGGTGATCCGAAATGAACAAAAAGGAACAAATTCTGAACCAATGAGAATGTGATAGCGAAAATGTACGGATGTAAAACTCAACTGTCACAACATCTGTACACCACAGTGACAAGACTCCTTGACCTAATTGTTAAAAAAAACGTTTCTTTTTGAGAAAACATTTTTTCGTGTTCGCGCCGGTTAACGACGACATTGACATCTGTCTGTTCCTTTGGAAAGAATGTCCAAAATTTAGATCAATTTTGAAAAGTATATAAACGGCTCTATTTCAAGTATATTAAAATTTAATTTCAGTTCTGTTCTGTATTTTGCTTCTTGTTTTTTTATTATAAAAAAGTGTCGACGTACTTCAGTATGTTTTATACCCTATACTTTGAAACAGCTAACGTTAAATTATTTAACTTATGGATATGGGAGATAAGGAACCTAATTTAATGATAAAATGGCATCGTGTTTTACCCAAAGAAAAAAAGTCAACAAAAAATTACTAACACCTTCTACAGTAGGATCATTTCTATAGGAATCGTCACTCTTTGACTCTTCAAAAGAGCCACTGAATCCAACTTGGTTGATGAGTGACAAAACCTTTGTACCCAAGAGTGAGAATTTAAAATTACATTTTTTGAATAGCTTGGTCCGTAATCCTTAGCGGTTCGGCCATCTAATTTATTTCTTAATTGAAATTTTTGTTTTTGCCGTTTGCATTGAATGAACTTTTCCAATTGTGGTTTAGTAATTTCTATCTTTTAAATGGCGCGATGATCTTGACCCTTTCTATGTACTCTTTAATCAGAGGGATGGATATTTTGGGTGGGTACAAATGGCAGTCTGACAAGTTTAACCAATTTAATTTTATTTTTTTCCCTTAATTTATTTCGATCAAAGGTTTGATTGGTAATTTAAGAGTTAGAAATTAAATTGTTATGTAATGAAACTAATCGATATTGAAACAGTAATTAACGAGTCGGGGTACCTTTAACTTCAACATGTGTCGCTCGACGAAAACACTTAGCCTTTTCTTTTTCTTTTCTTGGATAAAGAAATAAAATGACAATTCTCATTCTAGTTTTCAGTCCATTACCTATCGTTTCTTATGTAAATCCAGTCTATTATTTGATTAATTTGAGCTATTATAATTTACTCATCCGTTTCCAAGACACGTCCCTTGTTTAGGCCTGAGAGGCGTAAAGGGTTTAGGGTAGAAAGGAAATGCTTGACCGGACAAGTTTTGGCGGAAAGGGTAGGTCACAAACAAAACGTGTAAAGGTAGTTTGAACGGTAGAATGATTTTGAAAATACCAACTATATATGTAAAAAAAAAGTACTTATAGGACATACTCGAGATGTAAGTCAAGTGTAATCCATATAAAAATATATTAAATACATGCACTTTGTCAAAAGATAGTGCCTTTTGAGACGAAGCTATGCTTTGGGAAGTCGTAAGATAAGTATGATGAAGAGAAGCATAGAAAGACGATGTCTGTTGTTACCCGTACTCCTAGATGCAGCTCCGCAAGCATAGGGTACGATAGTAAATATCGAAAAGGGGACTGACTGAAAAACGGGGGGGATGTGAATAACAATTAGGTCTGGTTTTTTCGTCACGCAGTCACTCACCGGCTATTGATAAAATCCCACCGTGTGTCAGCAGCGCAAATTGGAAATGCGGAAATGCGAAAAAAATTTCCCAACTTATTTACGTACTGTGTATGGGCTGCGGCAAATATACGTGCTTAACATAGCATCAGGCGAAAGACCACTCGTTCTTTTCCTTCCACCTCATTTTTCACGTATATCGTTGATTGCAAGCTTCTTCACAACAAAGCCTGCTTTGGACAGACTCTTAATTACTCGTACTAGCATCAATCTAGTTATCCCATTCAGATCGTTTAGATAGCAATCTGAGATCCTCGTATTACCGGGAAGAAATTGAAGACTAAAATCATTATTATTATTATTAGTATTATTATTATTAAACAGCCCAACTCCGACTAGGTTTATTATAATTTTGTTTTCTTTCTGTGATAAAAATCTAGTTAGGTATATTTATATTTTAAAACCATGTCCCAATACGCTAGTTCATCATCCTGGACATCCTTCCTAAAATCAATTGCATCATTCAATGGTGATCTTTCGTCATTATCGGCTCCACCATTCATCTTAGCTCCAATCTCTTTATCAGAATTCTCTCAATATTGGGCTGAACATCCAGATTTATTCCTAGACCCATCCTTCATCAACAAGGACAACTATGCAAACTATCTAGGAGCCGAAATAGAATGTGAATCTCCAGAAATGACTCGCATGTTATCTGTTACCAAATGGTTCATATCTACTTTAAAATCTCAATATTGTTCTCGTAATGAATCAATGGGATCTGAAAAGAAACCATTGAACCCATTCCTTGGTGAAGTATTCGTCGGTAAATGGGAAAACAAAGATCATCCCGAATTCGGTGAAACTGTCCTATTATCTGAACAAGTCTCTCATCATCCTCCAGTCACTGCATACACAATCTTTAATGATAAAAATAAAGTTAAATTACAAGGGTATAATCAAGTTAAGGCAACTTTCACTAAATCTTTAATGTTAACTGTGAAACAATATGGTCATACTTTATTGGAAGTCAATGATGAATCGTTTTTGATTACTCCTCCTCCTTTACATATCGAGGGGATATTGATGGCTTCACCATTCGTTGAATTGGAGGGGAAATCTTATATTCAATCATCCACTGGGATGCTTTGTGTAGTGGAATTCTCTGGAAGAGGTTATTTCTCCGGTAAGAAGAATTCATTTAAGGCAAGAATTTATAAAGATGCTGCTGATTCTAAAGATAAGGAAAATGCTTTGTATACAATAAGTGGTCAATGGTCTGGTATTAGTAAGATAGTTAAAAATAATTCTAAAGAGGAAGTTTTGTTTTATGATGCTGGGAAAGTCGCCGCGGAACATCTTTATGTTAAACCATTGGAGGAACAACATCCTTTGGAAAGTAGAAGAGCTTGGCAACATGTTGCAGAAGCTATTACTTTGGGTGATTTCGATTTGATTGCAAAGACTAAGACTGAATTAGAAGAAAGCCAAAGAGAGTTAAGAAAAGTTGAAGAGGCTAAGGGAATTAGTTGGCAAAGAAGATGGTTCCATGATGTTGATTATTCAGAGGAACCAGATGAAAGCTCATACGTACCACAATCAAATGATATTTTCTTGAAATTAGCAAGTGCCTTTTCTTTATCTACTAAGAATGTTCCAAGTGGTACTTTAATCGGTGATAGAGAAGATAAGAAGGAGGGATTAACTTCTGTACATTGGAGATTTAAAAGGCATTTATGGGAAGATGAAAAGGAAATCGTTTTATAGATGGTTATGAGACGAGAAAACAATGTAATTCAATCGTAACGGTCTATGAAAGGAAACGAGATTAAGACTAAAATAAAATAAAAACCAATACAATACTTATAGAAAAAAAATTGAACCACTTCAGTAGTTACCCTTCTCCGAATATGCAGTGTTTCTTTTTTTTTTTTAAAGAAACGGCAATGATTACGACCTACTTTTTGTATGTATCGAATATGTTTTATGTTCGATATTTTACCCGCTCTATATTAATTAACTCTACCAACATTTATACTACTTTACACTTTTTATTATTATTATTGTTATTATTATAACACTTTTGTATCTGTATCTTAGCGTATTCGAACAAATCAACCTGGCACTTTAGCTTACGTTTTACTGTCGTTTTTCACAAATCGTTGTGAACGAATTTTTTTTTATTTTCCAAAGAAAATTTTGTACGGAAAAAAAGAGATGAGATGAGATGGTAAATGCGATGAGCTTTGAAATTTTTCACTACGTATAATATCACAGTAGACTTATTACAATTTATAAAGAAGTCTATAGGAAAACAGTAGGAAACATAACGTAATCTGCTATCATTGATATAATCAAAAAGTCTGGTACTTAAATCCATTTTAATATAAATCCAATAATGGCTCCTGTTTCTGCGAAAGAGAGGCCCTCTCAATATAAACAATCATCTCGTAAAGGTAAGAAGGCTTGGAGAAAGAATATTGATTTAACTGACATTGAGAAATCTATCGAGACTAAAATTGAACAAGAAATCTCTCATGGTGTTTCTGATATCTCCACTTTACAAGATACTGCACTCTTCCAAGTTGATATTGAAGGTGATAATGTTTTGAAAAATAAATTAATCAAGAGGAAACAAATTAAGAAAAATTTGAAAAGTAAAGAAATATTGGATAGTATTAAAACAACTTCAAAAATTGGAGCTGTTACACATCGTAATCATCATCTTACTGAAGATGAAAAACTAGCTAAGAAGAAAGTTCAAGGTGTAAGTAAAAAGGAATTGAATAAATTATTAGCGTTGGCTGGGAGAGTTCAAGGTGAATATAAGCTCAAGGCACGTTTAGCTAAGGATGGGTTAGTGAAATCTCAATCATTTGTATTTATGGGGTTCAAGAAGATTCTTAAAGTTCAACTTCCCTCAGGGATCAAATTGGATGCATCAGTTAAAGAGAAGATTCCAGAAGAGTTATTGACCATGTCTACAACCAGTTGGTCTGTTGCTTCTGTGAAACCAGAAACATTGAAGAAAGCTCCTTTACAATTGAGAGAGTTTCAAGAATTGCCTCATGCTGGGAAATCATACAATCCAGATAAGAAAGAATGGTCATCTTTAATAGATAAAGAATATCAAGTGGAAAAAATTAAAGAAGAAAATAGAATAGCATTGGAAGAATATAGAGAAAGAATCAAACATTTGATCGAAACACTTGATGATAATGAAGAAGAAGAGTCTTCTAATGATGAAAAGGAAGAAGAATTTGATGAAGACGAAGATAATACTTCAGATGTAGTCAAATTATCTATCAATACTCCTGTTCAAAATAAGAAAAAGACTAAATATCAAAGAAATAAAGCAAAGAGACACGAAGAGAAGATGAAACTACAACAAGAGTTGAAGAAGTTGAAGCAACAAGTTCATGAATTAGAGAAATTGGAAAACATTGAAGAAGAAGTCCTTCTTAAATTCATTGAAGATAAAAATAAGAAACAAACCACCGCAGGTGGAAAGATAAAGAAAACCAAGAAATTTGGTACAAAATATGGTCTTCTTGATGAAAGACTTGAAGTTAAATTCTCTGATGAACTATCCGACTCTCTAAGAAAATTGAAGCCTGAAGGAAACCTCCTCTATGATAATGTAAGGAAACTACAAAGTTCAGGTAAGATTGAATCTCGTGTACCTGTTAAGAGAGGCAGAAGATATAAGCAAAAGATCACTGAAAAATGGACTCACAAAGATTTCAAATAAAAAGGAAAACAATAATAACGCTTGAATCATTCATTCTTATAGAGTACATCATATATTATTACATACATATATAACTTTGGCTGCTGACGAACATATTCTAATTTGTATATTAATTATAAAGTTTTTCACAACATTTTAAAAAGTTAAACGAACTGTACCATATCATGTCACCTAAAAACTTTGGTATGGGCTTTTAAAATCTCATTATTTTGAAGTTTTTAATTTGAATTCTTCATATTAAAAAGATGGAGTTTTCACTAATGCCAAGCTCCAGGCACAGGCACAGTTCAAAGGAGACTAAGAAACAAAATGCAAAAACTACAAATGTTAAGACAGGCTCGAAACCTTTTAGGTATTGGTACTGATATTGTATATTTACCAAGATTTCAACGTCTGTTGATGAAGTACACAAACGATGATGATGTATATGCAATCAAGAGTAGTTCGGCTTTAGACAGGATAAATGACAAATTTATGCACCCTATTGAAAGAGCTACTTTCCGATCCTTAGCAAATGAATCACTTTCTAAAAGGGCAAAATATTTAGCAGGGGTGTGGGCAACGAAGGAGGCAACATTGAAGGCACTCCATTGTTATATCCCTTCAGAACATATACCGCCTGCTCAAGTGATATATACAAAATTACTTTACAAGACTAATAATACATCTACAGGGTCACCTCAGTTGCAATTCGATAAAAACTTTTCAACTACTACACCGTTGTATTCACAGTTCTTTCGAGATTATATAAATGGTAAGATAAGTACGTTACTTTCTATTTCTCACGACGAACAATACCTAGTTTCATTTGTATGTCTGACATCTAAATGAAATAGACAACAGATGCCTGTACTGTTTAACATGAAGGATATAAAGCTGACCTTTTCAAGTAAAAGTGGTCAGATTATCGACTTCATCACGTTACATCTTTAATCGCTGCTATTGCAACTGCTACTTCTATTATCCCCTCGTTGTCACTACCACACTGCTATATATATATACATATAGAAGGACTACCCCTTCTAACACCACGGAAGCAGCCCCGCTTACGTCGTTGAAACATGTACAACATATGGAAACATAAGAAAAATATCTTGAAACTTTTCAATTTTGGTCATACAAGATAAATGCTAATTGTTATACTAGGTCATATATATATATATTTGAAATCGATACATAAGAGGCAAACAACGAGACTCAATTGGTACAATGGGTGTTGCTGACTTAATTAAGAAGTTCGAGAAAATCGCCAAGAACGATGGGGATGATTCTATTACTCCAGCGAGGAGTCCAACTAGACCTCATTTCGAATTGAACAAAGAGGTAGACCACAATGATGAAATTGAAGTACCTACTAATGATTCTGCTGCTGCTAATGAAGAGGAAGAAACTGCAGCAGATGGTCCTGGTTTTGAAGTTAAATCTGAAGAAACAGTAGCTGAACAGGATACCGCCACCGCTACCGTCGAAGAAGAACGAGCTCCTCAAGAAGAGATTAAAGTTGATGAAGTCAAACCTACGACACCAGTAGTTGAAACTCCACCTCAAAATGAATCTGACATAGAAGTTGAATCTAAACAAGAGCCAGAAATTGAAACTCCTATTGTTGAAGAAAAGCAACAAGATAAGGATGAAAATAACGAAGTTGAAGTTGAAGAAGTAGCAACAACTGAAGCCGAGGATAGTGAAGAATTGCAAGATCAAGTCGAAACGCCTATCGAAGACGAACCAACAGTTGAGACTCCAATCTATGAAGAACAAACCGAACCTGCAGCGACTGCACTTGCAGAAAATGAGGTCGAAGTTGAAGATGTGACAGCTAACCCAGAAAAGAAGAAGGAAACTGAAGCCCAAATTGAAATGGAAACTAAAGCTGGCGAAGAAAAAAAACTGCTTCAGGCGAGGAAGAGACTAGTGAGCCCCAAGCTGAATTCGTTAGTGAAACTCAGGATAATACTCCAATACCAGATGAAGTAATTGAACCAGAAGACACCGAAGTTGCCCAAGAATCAACTCAAGAACCATCGGACGCTCAAATAAAGGAACCCAAAAATGTTGAAGAAGGTGAAGTGGAAGAATCTGACGAGGAAGAGCATGACGATGAACCAACTGAAGAAACAGAAAGCCCGGCTCAACAGGCTTCAACTTCTTCGCCAACGAAAAATAAAAAGAAAAATAACAAAAAAAGAATAAGAAAAAGAAGAAAGGTGGCCATTAAATACAGCAGCCTCTCTTAGAAGCTACTGACTTGGAATCAACTGAAATAATGTTGTTTCTTGCGTTATATGTCCTAATTTACGTAGGCATTACATCATAGTCATGAATAAAATTTAATAATATAGATTACATTTACTTTCTATAAAGCATTAAATACATAATAATAATAACAACACTAATACTAATAATAAGGAACGTCACATATTAATATAATAATCAACTAGTCATTATGGTAAAATCGGCTTACGTGTTAGCTGGTTGCTCCTGAATAATCAAATGTAAAAATCCATCAAAACTGAGAAATCTGTCATACACCTCTTTCAAGCTCGACTTTTTTGGTATTACAACCCCATGAGATATTATGGCAATTTCGGAAGATGACAAACCTTCAGTTATATTAATAACCTTATTTTCTATACCATCGTCATTCAATGATGGGGCAACAGGTTGAATAAATTTATCATTTATATGAATGACGACAGGAATAAACCGTGCCTTTTTCGGTATTATTCTCGTCGATATATTATTAAAGGTTTCCATATCTCTTCGTAAGATGCTTTCCCAAAAACTTTGGCCTTCCTTCCTCGAAATTGACATTATTTGTTTCGAAGATCCTCTCAAAATGAAACACACTTGCTTCCATTGATGCATCCAATATTTCTCAATTTGTTTCGTACCTTCAATGATAGGTATAACATTTCTAGGTACTTGTGATCCACAAGTTAGGTTGATTCTCCACATATTTAAATGATTGGTATCCCTCGCAGCAGTAATAACGTCCTTAGTATTCATAATGTCGTAAAGGACACCAGTGGGATAATTCCATGAGAGAGGAATACCGTCATATTCAAACCAAAAGTTTAGCTCCTTTAGATCTTTCAGATTAACACGGATGTAAGCCTCAAGTCGCGTAAGGATATAGTCCAAGTAATTCATTATGTAGGAGTCCCTCGGTATCCTTAAATTGACCATCGTTTTATTTTTAGGTATACCTTTAATGACCAACTCGGGATCAATGGTTACTTCAACGTTTAAAGCGCCATCCCAAACCAGTTTCCTTATTGCATTCATTCCAGATATAGAGCATCACCCGATCTTGCTTATGTTTAGGTAGAAGATGAGTACTGGTTCTTGATTTGTCATATCTTTTATCTTTAGAAGTCGAACAGTTCCATATAGACCATAAAAGACTTATTATTATATACGTTTAAGCGATGTGACATTTTTTGACATAAAAAAGCATTCATCAAATAATACAACTATCCTAAAGGTTCAGTGAGGAAAAAGGTCAACTGGGGATGCTAAAAATAGTGAAACCTACTACTCCTATCGATCATGAATGGTTATGGCAATATGATGATGGAGAAAAAGACATAAATGTGTTTGATGCCCCTACTAAAGTATACCTGGTATTTGGAATCTTCTACTTAGATCGATTTGCCAAAGAAACTTTCGCGAAAGTTGAGGGCATCTTACAACAAGTTCAAGCAAATATTCAAGAATGGAACACCTTGTACCCCTGGTCAGAATATAATGGCATATCCATGGAACTAAAATATATGAATGATGGATTACCGTATATATTTGGACAACTATGTGAAGAAGATAATATACAGAATGAAGAATCACTTGTGGTGGCAATGTTGCAGGAGGTATCTTTACAACTGGGATCACAACTGTTCATCAAAATATCTGCTACGGATGGAGACAATATCTTGGCAGAATTCAACGAATGTATACCCGAAGAATATGAATACCCGGTAGCTAATAATCGATTTTGGATTTATGAGGGGAAATTTGTAATGATTCCTACCTACTTTTATGAAGGTCGCGGTCTTAAACCAAATGAAGCTTTGGAGTTTCTCACAAAAGCCCCTTTCAAATGTATCGAAATTGACAAACTGAGCCAATGCATTAGGGACAAAATAATAAACCCTCATCCAAACGCTACTTTTGCAGAACTAGGCAAACTTATGCTTGTAATTGAAGACCAAGACTTTTTGACTATTTTAAAGGACAATTCACAAATTATTAGTTATTTAGTTAAATCCTTGATAAAGGATGAAATCACTAATGTTCAAGATATAATCAAAAAAGAAAATGTTTCAGATCAAGATAAAAACCAACCTACTGAATTTTTAATACCGAAAAACCATGCGAATTTATTATCTTTATACTTAGATATTCATAAATTAAAGGACGATCCTCTGAAGATACCGATGTACTGCGGCAGAATCCTTCACCAAGTGTTTAAATCATTAATAGATAATTCCGAGTTAAAGATCAATGAAGTATCATCAGCAACCGTAAAGTGGAAAGAAAGTAATCTGTTGAAAGACTATAAATTTGAGACTATCGCTTTAGAGGAACCTTTCAAACCACAAAGCGACGTGGAACCAACTGAAGAATTGATGGATAAGCTGGGAAATTTCTTTAAAAGTGATATGGATAAAGAATTTAATGATTCATCCTTGAAAGAGAACAAGCTAAGCAATGTCGATAGCGAAGATGAATTTAGCGATGAAAGGGAGGGAAATGATCAGGCGAAGAAATATTTCGAAGATGAAAATATAAGTATAGATGAAGATGATTTTTTCGAGTTTTTCTTGAAGGAAGCTCTAAAATTGAAGGAAGAAGAAATCGAAACCTTCCGTAAGCAAGATAGCAAAAAGGAACAAACCGTTGGAGATTTACAAAAGAAAACTAACTTAGATGTTGAAGATGATGGAGAAAGTGAACTGCGAGAATTGGTGGCCGAATTAGATACCGACTCGCAAGAAGGTGCCATAGATGCTTTCACTAATTTATTTGATTCATTATCGGTAGATGGTGCCCCAAGTGGGCCTTTCCAAACTATGTTAAGAAACTTGAGTGAACAGAATGGACATAAAAATGAGACGTAAATTTATTATATATCATTGAAATTGTTCGAACCCATCAATTTGTACTTAAAATCTTTAGTCTATAAAGTTGGTATATAATTAGTCTTAAAGTACTTATGTAATTGTTTTCTAATTGTCAGAAAGTATATTGTCTTCATTATCAGCGTTATCTACCTCACAATGATCAGTACCTTCAGAAATGACTGATTTCGAATCATCATTGTGGGGAGACCAAATGATTTCACCACTTGTTGACCGTTCGGTACCAGCGGAAAATATGTTACTACGGCCCATTGCTGACCGTATGTTTGAGTTCACTGCTTCACTATCTGAATGGGGTCCTATATTCTCATCGTCTGAATCAAGCGTATTGTCTCGAATCTGTTGAGGGTTGCTGTTTAGTCTATTTGTCAACGACAAGCCATTATTACGACTGATAGGTACGCTCTCTTCGGAGGAAGACTCCTCCTGAATAACATTATCCGTTTCATTGGGTGGACTAGCCAAAAAATACCGTTTCGAATTCCTTCTTCCTAAAGTTCCGCCGTGTCTGCTACCAATATAGCTTCTTTTACCTGTCCATGAACGCTGGCTACCAAATCTCGGAAGAACAGATTCTTTTAAGGAACCACTTTTAATCATCCTAACATTCTTAGTGATTGGTAGCGTCGTAGTTGTAATATCATAAAAAGAATCGGTTCTAGAACTTCTTTCGGATGTACTCGATGCACCAGAAATCACACTCAAATCTCTCCGTATAAATTTTCTATGATAACCTGTGATTATGTTGTCTCCTAGTTTGGGAGATTGTTGTAAGGTTCCTGAAGTATCATTAGTACCTTTCATTGGATCTTCAAATTTAATCGATGAGGTATTCCCGTCAGTAGAGTATTCTGAATTATAAGTGTCGTTCGATATCTGTGAAACAAATGATAGAGGTCTTGCTCTGCCTGAGCCTGAACGGCCTGCTCTTTTATCTTCATTAGGAAGAAAGTAGGAATTGTCGACCGACTCACTATCATAATTTGCAAGTGAACTACGAGAAAAATCGCTTGACACTATCGATTTTAATTTTTTCAAATTTGGCTCTGCGATTGTTATCGATTCTTTCAGTTTCGTACCTTGCATTTTGTGACGTGCTGAATCATCAGTTTGTGCCTTGGCATTTTTGAGAGACTTCGATGGGGAAGTCTTCGAGTTTATTGGTGAGTTTTTCTTTATCGTTGTTTCACTTGTTTTTACAGAAGTAATGTCCTTAACGGGTGATTCGCTATTTTTCCTACGATAAGAATTCGAGATAGAGGTGGACGGGCTACGAGTATCACCATAGTTTGAAGTTAATGTATTCGAATCAGGAGTGGAATTGTTCAAATATTTTTTTTGTTTGAAAAACTTTGACATCTTTTTGAAGATGTTGTTTTTTCCAGGCGTAGTTTCTTTGCTCACAGATGAATCAATTCTTGACAACGGTTTGGAAGCTGTATTCTCTTTCTGTTCTTGATCATCGAGAGATGTAAATGACTTCTTCCCGCTAGGTAAACTTGGATCTATTCGTTTGCTGATCCTTCTACTTATCGACTTCACTAGTTTCAATTCCCTTAAATCATCAGTTTCCTTTAGAAGATCTTGACCAATATTAGGGGAACTGGATTCAAATACCTTTCTGACAGACAGTAACGATCGGCTCCTTTTGGGTTGGTTGACCTTTTCGTGTCTCTTCTCTCGTTGCAACAATAAAGTCCATGTGGCTGACAGCAAATCGGACTTTCTTTTCTGAACAGAAACTTTCATTGCCTGCGTATCAAACCCAGTTCTTTTTAAATTCTTAAGTAGTTTCCTCTCCAGCTTTGAATGGAAATGAATCGTACCATTGCGTTGTTTCCTTAACAATCTATCAGTTTTCTCCAAGAGTAGACTACCATATGGTTGTAGGAATGGATGGTGTAAAATCTCCTGCATTGAAGGTCTCTCATTAGGGTCTTTCGAAAGTAATTTGATGAGTAGATCTTTTGCGTCTTCCGAAAGGATAGTGTCATTGAATACAGGCATTTCATTCATGATCTTCCATTCTGTTTTAGTTTCGTCATCTTCATCGAATGGCATGGAACCATTTAGCATTGTATAAAGTATCACACCTAAGGACCAGATATCTATCTTAAAACCATCGTAGCTTTCTCTTTTAATCAATTCAGGTGCCATATAGACAGTTGTCCCACATATCGTTTCTAATGAAGTCTTTGTCATACATTCTCTTGTGAATCCAAAATCAGTAAGTTTAGCATTACCATTCTTATCTAATAAGATATTTTCTAATTTTAAATCTCTATGGACACAATTCAAAGAGTGTGCATAGTATACTGCACCAACTATCTGAGTAAATAATTCTATGCATGCACTAGAAGGAACTCTCTGTAAGGATAAGACATGGTCGTATAGATCTTTCCCCGGACAATATTCTTGAGCCATCCATACTTTAGATTCTGTGACAATTACCTCATATAATTGTGTGATATACGGGTAGTCGAACTGTCTATGATAAAACACCTCTCTTACAATATTGGGGTCGCTTTTATTACTTGTCTTTAACACAACTTTACAATGGGTTAATCTATGAGAAGCCAGATACACTTTCCCGAAGGATCCCTCACCAATTTGATCCAATATCTTATAATTACCTACTTCTTTCAAGTCAGGAGATGTGAATTGTCCGTAAAGTCTATTATAGGAAGCTCCAATTATCGATTTGATGTTATTTTGCTCTAGCTGTGTAACATTATTCATTATAATTAGTTATTTCTATCAAGAATATGTTCAAACTTCACAATGTAGAATGGAGTATGCTGTTTATTAATGTAATGGAAATGGAAATCTTGGTTCTATATCTCTTGTGAGTATAATCTTTTCTACTATCAATGTTCTTTCCATAAGTTTAGTTCCTATATTATATTTCTCATATATATATATATATATATATTTCTATAATATCAATGGAAATATTTCTTGAACCTCATGATAATGAAAAGACAGTGAAGGAACAAAATTGCAAAGCGATAAGGAGGGAAAACGAAGAGAAAGGAGATTAGTAAGGAAGTAGTAATGGATAACTATGGCAACTATGAGACGCCGATACCAATACAAAGGATAAATGATTATTATTCGAGCCTGCGATGGAGAAATCAATTCTCCTACATGGAAAGATTACCACAACATCTTAAAGAAAAAGTCGACTCACAAGATCCAGTTCTACAGAGGTATAGACTACAAATATCAGAAGGTAACGATACTACTTCACAGGATCTGGCCAAGGTTGATAGCAGTAGTACTAAAATAAATGCTACTCTGGAGAAGACGTTTGGAAACTCAATGGAGGATTCAATATTGGGAAGGCATCAACAGTATATATCTCAACGACCGGAATGGCATGCTCCATGGAAATTGAAGCGTGTTATAAATGGTCATTTGGGATGGGTGAGATGCGTAGCGGTGGATCCAATAGATAATGAATGGTTTGTTACAGGAAGTAATGATGCAACGATTAAAATTTGGGATCTAGCTAAGGGCCATTTAAAACTCACTTTAGCAGGCCATGCAATGACTGTGAGAGATATCGCAATTTCAGAAAGACATCCATATATGTTCTCTGCAAGTGAAGATAAGCTTGTGAAATGTTGGGATTTGGAGAAGAATACTGCTATAAGAGACTATCATGGACATTTGTCGGGAGTGCATTCAGTGGATATACACCCAACTTTGGATTTAATAGCTACTGCAGGTAGAGATAGCGTTGTAAGACTGTGGGATATAAGAGCACGAGTATCTGTAATGACTCTTATTGGACATAAAAGTCCAATCAATAAAGTGCATTGTTTACCGGTGGATCCTCAAATAGTTAGTTGTTCTACCGATGCAACAATAAGACTATGGGATATTATAGCAGGCAAATCACGAAAGGTGCTAACCCATCATAAGAAATCAGTAAGAGATATGAGTTTCCATCCCAGAGAATTTTCAATGGTATCGGCCTCTACAGATGATATCAGATCATGGAGATTACCAGAGGGTGCATTGTTAACAAATTTCAATTCCGAAAAGTCAGGCATCATAAATTCTTTGAGTGTCAATCAAGATAATGTGTTGTGTGCTGGAGGAGATAATGGTACGTTATCGTTTTATGATTATAAATCTGGTCATAAGTATCAAACATTGGCTACTAAGGAAATACCCGGGTCATTGGGAAGTGAGCGTGGTATTCTTTGTAGCACGTTTGATCAAACCGGTCTAAGGTTGATAACCGGTGAAACTGATAAGAGTATTAAGATATGGCATCAAGACGACATCGCAACTCCAGAAACTAATCCTGGCTTGCCTTGGAACCCCAAATTGTCTTCTCAACGATTTTAGGTGGAACTTTTAAAAAATATATCAAAATTATTTCATTTATTTGCAAATTGTTTCTATAGATCTATATAATGTATAAAACTACAATTTGTAGTTATTCAGTCAAAAGGAAGGGGTCGGTGTTTCTTCTTATTAATTTCTGTAGCAGCTATTGCACTCGGTAATTTGATACCACAACAATCACCCCATGTGCTATGGGTATGTCCCTCGGCCAAACACTCGTCATCTTCCTTTCCATCATGTATATGCCCTTTCTCACCTGGTGGTGAGACACCTTCAGGGCATTTTAAGAATTCACTAAAGTAAAAATGTTGCATAATTGGCAATTTGCTTAGGACTTCAGCATTATACATTTTCACCATTCCTTCTGCCACTTTAGACCATCTCTTAACACCGCTAATATCGTCTAACATAGGGGAATGCCACCTTAACGATGCCGTTGTTTTTACAGAGTTTATGAATGCGATACAACCAAAATATAAGTATTTTTTTGCAAACATTTCGACCAACTCCTCATTATGAATGGATAATGGTTTTAAATGTTTATGCGTCGCCAATTGGTATGCGCCAAATAAGAAGGGTAAGAAATGATAATCATCTAACCCCCATACCCCATGAGAGCCTGCAGGTTCAAGCCAGTATTTTGTTTCCAGGCTTCTCATTATATCCAGATATTTAATGAAAATTATCAAGACCATATTCCTAGCATCTATATCTAATTTTAGAACATCGTATTTATACAGGCCAAAAAGGAAACACATAAAATTCAATTCATGACCTGAACCGTAATCAATTCTTTGCTTATTCCCCCATGATTCATCTAAATATATTGTCAGTTGTTCCAGTTGTTCATGTGTGAGAGAAGGGAAATTCTCATGGATTAACTTCTCAGACACTTCATTTATTTCATCATAAAAACCTCTAAATTCTTTTTTACCAAACCTGGATATTTCTTTATCTTCCAAGACAGGATGCTTGTCAATAATTTTATCAATAGAGACTAATATTTGTTCCAGTGTATTGATAGCAGGAGATATAGGTTCACTGATTTGAGAATTCTCGCACCCCTTTACAGCTTCTGCTAATGTTGATATAAAATCAAGAAGTTCTTTCTTAGTAGAACTTGCCTCCCATAATTTCATATCATCTTCTGTTAATAATCTCTTTTCAGGCAACATTATACCGTCGTTCCTTCCTGTCACTTCTTGTTTGTATTTGGTATGTTCTTGTTCCTAATCCATGATGATCAGTAGTGTTAATTTTTCAAAGGGAGTCCTGTCTTTATACTCAAACAGAATTTTGACACTTAACTTGAAAAAACCACCAACTACAACGATTGTTCAATTCTACTAAAGCAAACGAGGCGAAGGAAGGATTGATAATGAGAAGGATGATCAAGAATGAGTAGCAGTAAACTAGCCAAGGATGAACAAAGTTTAAAATGCCAACAATGTCACCTACCATTACAATTCGACGATTCATTACTTGATCTAAGTTTAAACCAAAAAAGTTCACTAATTGATTCTGTCCCTATGGACCAGCAGCAGTTAGCTTCACAACCTATCTTTAAAATACCTAAGGATAGATTACAAAAGTTACAATCCATTAAAAATATCAATGATTTACCACCTGCATTGAAAGCTGGTACGACCCTAGATTCTTATGTTTATCTGAAAAAATCACAACTGGGAAAGGAAGAACGAGAAAGGCAAGATGTTGAAGAAGAAGAAGGGGATAATGAAAGTATTCCTTCAGGGAATGGGAAAACATTATCATCCCAAATTAATGCATTATCAAATATTTTCAATATATTGTCTTCGAAGACAAAGATTGAT
Source organism: Naumovozyma dairenensis CBS 421 (assembly GCF_000227115.2). Classification (NCBI taxonomy): domain Eukaryota; kingdom Fungi; phylum Ascomycota; class Saccharomycetes; order Saccharomycetales; family Saccharomycetaceae; genus Naumovozyma; species Naumovozyma dairenensis. Next base: position 502,360 of record NC_016483.1, read on the forward strand.
TATCCCGTTTGTCAAGATTGTTGTAATTCCATGATACAGGATTTGAAGAATCAATATGATGAAGCTATTAAAGAGCGAGAGACCTATACAGCTTTCTTGAATAAGTTGGAAATGAAAGTGACGACTGAACCTGAGAATAGCAGTGATAAGAAATCAGCTTCTACCGATAGTTTAATTTCAATTGAAGATCTAAAATCTACTAGGAATTCATTATTTGAGGAACTATTAAAGTTAGAAAAAGAAGATGAGGAATTGGATAGACAAATTGAAGATTTGAAAGATGAGCTTGAACAGAAAGGAATGAAGGATTTAAACGAAATGGCAGAAGTTAATAAAACGCATTTAGAACAATTGCAATTCATTCAAGAAGTTCAATCTTTACAAAATCAATACGATTCTGCTTTGACGGATTTGGATGAATTGAGGAAAATAAATATCTATAATGAAACTTTTAAGATAGATCATAACGGGCCATTTGGTACCATTAATGGTTTGAGAATTGGTGGATTTGAAGAGTGTAAAGTTCCATGGAGAGAAAGAAACGCAGGTATTGGTCAAATAATACTTTTACTTGCCACTATCGGAAATAGATTGAATTTCAAATTGAAAGGTTATAGATTAAGGCCCATGGGATCTTATTCCAAAATAATGAAGCTGAGTACAGAATCACAGGATTGGATAAGCTATGAAGCCTTCCATGAAGAAAATTTTAAGATAGGAAGATTATTCCGGAAAGAGACTGATTTTGATAAAGCACTAGAATGTTTGTTAGATATCGTTCAACAAATGGCAGATCGTCTACCTAACTCACCTACCGACACTACCAATGACGAAAGTTCCTTAGTGGCCCCAAGCTCTGCCGTAAATGAAACTGTAGAACTACCGTACATCATGCATAAAGATAAAATAAATGCTATCTCTGTTAAACTTTATGGTGCAGAACCGAACTTACCATGGACCACTGCAATGAAATTCTTTTTGACTAACGTGAAATGGTTACTAGCATTCTCCTCCAGTAAGCTTGCCTCCTGAACACCCAATAAGGTCGAGATCTACATCGACTATGTTGCATTACTAACTAGAGACTACTGTGTATTGTATATATATCTAAAATGAAAGAAGAGAAGAAAGTAGTTGATATAATTTTTTTTAGAATTAAATGCAATCGACTATGCTTATAAAATAGTTTAAGAATATATTATATGTAGAAATGAACTAGGAGATAATAAAAAAACAAATCTCTATGCAAAATTTTGTATCTGAATCGTCGATCCACTTCTATATTTTTCATCTATCTCCAATTTTTTTTATTTAGAAATTCAACAGGAATGTCGATTTCTTTGATAACTTTGCTGTATTAAATCACTCTATAACCACAGTTGATTTGATTGGACTTTATCCAACAACCTAGTGCAAAAATAATAAGGGAACATAAATAAGAACAATACATGAACAGAAATGAGGACGCATACTATATGTGGGTTGTTTTTTTCGATATTTTGATTTTTTCGTATCTTATAAATTGGGTATCAATTAAATGATTACCACCAGGAGGAATTACCTGATGATCTACCACTATCAGCACTATTGTTACCCCATGAATTTGAATCATAACCACCTCTAAAACCACCACCGCCGCCGCCAGAGCCCCATGAGCCATTACTTCTTCCACTACCAACGTTGGAACTTCCAAATGATCCATTACCATGTTTACGATAATCTCTTGAACCATGGCCCCGGTTGGAATAACCACCGCCACCGCCACCGCCTCTTGTACTTCTACTTCTTCCTGAATCTCTTGACAATTCCTTTAAGAAATCTGGAACTTCTTGGTTTGCCTCTGTCAAGATCTCAATCATGCCTCTAACAATATTTTGATTACCTGCATTAAAGAATGACGTGGCAACACCTGTGTTACCAGCACGACCGGTTCTACCGATTCTATGGACATAATCATCAATATCACTTGGTAAATCAAAATTAATAACATGAGTCACATTGGGGATATCCAACCCTCTTGCAGCAACAGCAGTGGCAACTAAAAGATTTGCAGTACCAGCTTTAAATGCAGATAATGCACGTTCACGTTCAGCTTGTGTACGATCACCATGAATGGCAGTAGCTCTAAAATTTTGCATGATCAAGAAGTCAGTTAATTGATCTGCCATTCTCTTTGTTTCGACGAAAATTAAAGTTAAGCCATCACTGGTTGCGGATAATAAATCTAGCAGGGCAGAGTATTTATCTTGATCCTCGACATACAGGATTTTTTGAGTAATATTATCCGAAGTGGAACCAACTCTACCCACAGATAAGAAGACATAATCATTTAAGAAATCACGAGCTAATTGTTGGATATCGATTGGGAATGTGGCAGAAAACATTAAAGTTTGCCTTTCTCCAACTTGTGGCATATCAACGCCTTCCACGATATGTCTAATTTGCGGTTCGAACCCCATATCTAACATTCTATCAGCTTCATCTAATACTAAATATTTAATATTTTGTAATGAAATCTTACCACGTTCCAATAAATCACTTAAGCGACCAGGAGTAGCAACAAGTAAATCACAACCGTGATCGATTTCTCTCATTTGATTCCCAATAGGGGCACCACCGTATACAACGCATGGTTTCACCCAAGATCTATAAGTAAATTTCTTTGCCTCTTCGAAAATTTGAGTTGCCAACTCTCTAGTTGGAGCCAAAATCAAAGAAGTGGGATAACCTTTCTTGGAGTAAAAGTTTCTACCTTGTTCAGGAGTTGGGGAAGGACCGGATTTGAAAGCTTCTGAAAGGACGGGGAATAAGAACCCACCAGTCTTACCAGACCCAGTTTGGGCGCATGCCATTAAATCTCTACCATTAGCAATAATAGGAATAGAATATTTTTGTACAGGAGTTGGTTTTGAAAATCTGGCCAAGTTAATATTTTCTAACAATAAATCATCTAATTGAGGGGCAGTAAATTTATCAATAGGATCTGGAACTTTGGTCCCAGAAGCTTCCACGGGTATATCATCATAATGATCGAAATTAATACCAGATGAAAGAACGTGTGGATCATCAGCGACACCAAACAATTCCTTTTCTAATCTTTCATTTTTTTGGCCAGGGATTTGTTTCCCATCTACCCATCTCCCACCAGTACCTCTACCTAATCCACCACCAGTACCAAACCCTCTATCTCTGCTCATAAACGAGCTATCTCTGTCAAAAAAACCGCCTCCACGGCCTCCCCCACCTCCCCTAAAACTTCCTGATGAAGACCCACCACGGAAGTAACTGCCGCCCCTTCTTGAAGAAGGAGGACCACCACCATCCCTGTAGCCGCCGTAAGATTCACCTAATGGAGCTCTTCTGCCGTAATTATTACTTCCGTTGGAACCATTAGAAGGCCTCATCTTCCCACCGCTACTCTTGCCTCTCATATGAGGCGGGACATAAGAATGTTGAGAAGAATTAGCAGATGTTGCATTTTCTCCTTGGATATTGAAATCATGAACTTGTTCAGTTAAGTCAGTCATTTTTTTTATAGTAAAAGAATGGACGTTTTGTATAGTATGAACAGTATTCTATTCTATTGTATACTATTTCTATCGACTTTTCTGTATGTTATTAATTTTGTTAATGAAAAAGAAATGAGGAATAAAAATAATAAACAAAGGGAAGGTGGCAAAAAACAGAGAGAAACAATGTAAGATGGCATATCTCAGATTGTTGTTGTTTCCCTTCTCTTTATATAGCTCATAGGTGGGGCAGCAATAAAGTAGATCGATGAAAACGAAAAGAATTCCGCCCCTTATTTGCCCTAAGCTGTCCGGGGTAGCTCCGGTGTTAGGGCTAGATAAACAGGGTTTCTCTAGGGCAAACTTCCGGAAATATAGAAACAAGAACATGAACATGAATAACAGTAGAAGGGTTGAAGAAACAATACGAACTATATGATTCAACAAGATCAGATAAGCTTGGTGTGAAACCTAAAATAGCTATTATTTTGTTGGAGTATTTATTCTTTGCTTGATTAAAGTGCATATTTTGAGAGAGGCGAAGACAAGATGAGTATATCTCCTGCACCATATTCAAGGATTTCAAATCTAATAAGAACAACGAAACTTTCTCATGTCCCACAGAATTCAAGACCGTTGAATCCAACTACAAGTCATAAATATTACCCGACGCATCAAATCATCGAAACGAAACCATCCTCGTTATATAGACAAGATTGGGGTCTTAAGGCATCCATACCATCAAAGATCAAATCCAGATATTTAATCTTTAATGAAATGGATACATTAGAAAGATTGACTTCTTTTGAACCTCGTGGTGATACTCAATGGATTAGAAGAAGATTCAATGAGATGGGCATTAATATTAATTTCAATACCGGGAAAATTAATCCTTTGTTTGATACAAATAACTCTGCTGCTATGGAGGCAGATATCTCAAATCCTTTATCTTCCATGTTGAATATAGATGCAAAATCTAAGGCAGCAGGGCATGAGACAACCAAAAAATTGAAATTGAATGATGTTGTGGTGGCATTCCAATATTTGAAAAAATATAGGAATGAATTTAAAAAATGGTTATTGGAAAGGAATCCAGAGGTTTTCCTTGGTAAGAAATTCTCGCCAAAAGATATGAAAAATGATGCATTGGAATTTCTACAAGAAAAATTGGCGTCTAATAAGAGTTCATCGTCTCAATTAAACAACATCCCAAGAAAGATTGTTGGATCTGGTGGGTTAACTTATAGTTTACGTGGTAGATTAAAGAATTCACCTAATGGTATTGTTGAGAAAAATATTTTTGCTGGAAGATGTCTAAATTCGTTAAGTAATGAAAGATACACTTTAGCAGTCGGTGGGTTTATCACTACTGTTAATAGTCAAAGAATAGAAAACAAGTTAAGAGTCTCCAACAATGTATCAATCAGAGAATGTGTGGTCCCCGTGGATGTTAAGGATGCTACCTTGGATTCTGAAGGTAGAATTTTCATAAGGGCAAATGTTATTGATAGTCCCAATCAAAAAACCGTGGAGAATATTAAAAGTAAAAGTTTTTCGATGAAGTCCATAAGACTTGGTTCTAGAAGGAATCCAAAGCAAGCACCAAGGAATACGTCTGATTCTACTAGATATGCGAATGAATTATTGAAGATAATCAAAGATAATGGTAGATAAGCTGCGCAATATTGAATCGAAACAGAATGATTTAAATTTATACATATTCAAAGAAGAGATGGAAAGAAAAATTACTGTAAATAGACCATAGGGAGAACAAGAAAATGCTATTATACTTGTATATGTATATATATGATCGTGTTATCCTACTCATGTAGCATACAAGGTAATACAAAGAAAAACAATCGTAACCATAAATAACTATTCTCCAATATATACAGAAGTATATATGAGAAATGAAGCTTAAGCTCTTTAAATACTCATAACATTCTATGTATTTTTGTATCGTTTTCCACCTTTTCTATATCATCTATTTGTGCCCACCATTTGAATAAATAACTTTCGCAAATGATATTAAACCATGGAGTAAATTTTAAATTAGGATCCTCAAGCATGGACTTTAATTCATCCATAGAGACCCATTTATAATCTCTCACCTCATTAACATTTGGGTTTACAGTCAAGTCCTCTTTCGTTCCTGTGTAATTTAATTTATAAAACAATATATAATCGATTTCATGCTCACCCCAAGGTTCATTACTTGGTGCCATATAATGGATTCTATTTAAGAAATGAAATTTCCCCATACGCTCAATCTCCTCCGTTGGAATACCCAATTCATGATTTAATTTCCTTGTAGCGGCAACAATAGCACCTTGAATTTTCTTATCAAGATGATGGTTAGAGCCAATTTCATCATCGATACATAAAGGATGAGAACAACATGTATTTGTCCATAAACATGGGAATGTGATCTTTTCTGATGCTCGTTGTTGCAATAATAGTTTATTTTCAGAATTGAAAAGGAAGACTGAGAAAGCACGATGTAATAGACCTCGATTTATGTTTGTCATTAAATGACACATTTTCTTAGTTGCGGACCCAATAGCGTTATCATTCCAATCTAAGACTATACAGTTCTCATTCATTAGTTTAATTTGTTCCTCATCGTGGCCGGTAAAGATGGCATCTTGAGCGGAAGATGACTCACTCGATTTGGAATTTGGTCTCCTTCGCAAAGGTATGATGTCTGGGAATTTATCCAATATGTCATGAGATGACATGTTTTCAACTAGCTGAGAATAGGTCATTTGGTGTTCTGAATAGATGTGGTAGATGTATTTTTATAGCCGACCAGTTGGTATATGGAAAGAATGAAGTGGTGGTTGGTTCGTTAGCTCCTGTATTCTGCTGTTATATATATATATATATATATTGTTGAATTATATAGTCAAAAAGTGCATTCTCCAGTAACTTTTTTATTTTCACAACTCCAATAGACGTTCCGGCTCTAATTTAACGGAACTAAGAAGCTGGTTCTGTCGTTGTTGCTGCTAAACGACTTTTCCAAATTTTCTTTTTTTTGATTACACGATGGGGAAATCTTTAGAAGAAATATATTAATGATCTACGCCTATACGTAGATAGATAGGTAACCAAATTTTTTAAATTTTTCAAATTTTTGCAAAAAGAACCGGGACGGCGCGGGGGAAAGATAGGACGACACACTTTTGGGATTATTTTTTTCTTTCCTATTAGTGACACTCACACTCTCTGACCGGGAAACAGGGGATTTCCCTCGCATTCGCGGACACCGCGCGATATCTCGAAAGAAGGCACAACACTGCATAAATACGTATCTTCAGGTGGGTGTACACATATTTCTTAGAATATGCCACGTCAACTGAAAAATAAACTTTAGGCATACATATACTTATTACTTAAGCTGAATTACCTATATAAGAATACCTTCGTTGGTCACTTTTACCTTATGGGCTCTTTCTCATTTGCGTTTGGCATCTGTTTTGTTTCTGTCTTTTTCTTGCTTTTCTGTAGCAGTGGTAAGTTGAAAGAAACGAAATTCGAATAACGAAATGACAACAGGAAGTAAAGAGCAGGTACAAGCGAAACCAGCCAATACTGAATTAAAAGAGCCGATTAGACCAAATTTTGCTGAAAGAGATAGACTTGTTGAAGAAATTCAATCTAAAGTCCAAGAATATGATTCTGAATTGACAACTTTGAACAAGCGTATTAAATCGACCAAAGCAAATTATAAGAAACTTATTAAGGAGAGAAATGAAGTACAGGAAGAATATAAGAAATATTTGAAAACACAGTTAGACTTGAAAGGAAGTAGACAAAAAATCCAAGATCAAATAAAAATCGTTGATACAAATATTAAGAAGAAAAACACAGAGATTAATACAAAATTAGGTAAGAATAAATCCAGGTTTGGGTCTGCAGCTGGTGTTTCTATTAGAATTAAGGAAATTGAAGATTCCATTTCTTCAGGTAAATTAACATTGGTGGAAGAGAAAGTGTTGGAAAAGCAACTTAAATCTCTGAACAAAGTTTATAATGATTTTAAATCAGTAGTCCCTATCGTTAAATCTATTGGATCAGATGAAAAGAAAGTCACCGCTTTAAAGGAAGAGTTTTCTAGTCTTAATCCAAGAGAAGTTACAGCTAAAGTTGAACAACTCCAAAATAAATTGAAAGAGTTGCAAAATCAAGTGGAGAAGACGTATTCGAAGGAAGAAGCTGTGATCTTACAAAGAGATAAGTTACATCAAGTTAGAGAAGACAAATATGCTGAAATTCAGAAGACGAAAAGACACTATAATAAAATGTTTAAAAATTTTAAAAAACAGGAAGGTGTGTATAAGACAGCTATGAAAGAACAATTATTAAATAAGGAGGAAAGGAAACGATTAAGGAATTTAGCTGAAGCTAAAGAATCTATAGTAACTAAAATTCAAGAACGTCTAATTCAAGCTAAAATTCCTGCTTTCAGGGATGAAGTTAAAGCAATTGAAGGTTGTTTGGTCGCATTAGATCAAGATTTCAAGCCAGAAACAAGACATTTATTTGACAATGATATGATGAATGAAACTGTTTCTAAACCCGTTGAGAAAGATGATGATATCGTTTTAGTGGAATATGATGATGATGAAGCTTTCCTTAACACAGCGCCTTCAAAATCTAAAAAAATTAAGAAGAAGCAACAACAACAAAATGAGGGAACTCATGATAAAACTTTCCTAACAAAAATCGATGGTAAGATTACTTTGGAACCACTTTTGATCTCAACATTAGCTGAGTTTGAAATTGTCATCCCAATTTCTCAAGAAGAGCTAGAAAAAACTATTTCTCAACTAAGAGAAAAAAGGAAAGATTATATAGAAAGACAAAAGGAAGTAACTGAGAAGAACATTTTGACAGTTGAAAAGGAATTAGAGAGAGTAGAGCAAGATTTTGCTAAAAAAGAAGCAACTATAAAAGGGGAGATGGAAAAAAAGAAACTACAAAGACAAATGGAAAAAGCAAATTAAGTATTATTTATGGTATATTCTGCTGGTCACAGGATTTTACTAGGTACACTCCTATATAAATCATAAAAGACAAAATTCATTAATTTTCCTGAATAGTATAAAAAATCTTTTTTACGTTAATGATGTATAATACGTTAGTAGTATGCCCAATACTCAATGACGATGAAAAAGAGAAATCCTTATATATTAAATGCTGCGTTTATATCAATTGGGTGAGATGTAGATAGTTGTGGTCTTTGTGAATATTTATTCATTAGTTCTGCTCTAATATTTTGTAATAGAGAGAGATAACTTTGTTGTGGTTGGTAGGACATCACTTTGATGAAAGCATGGGACATAGCACCAATATTCTGTCCATCCTCAAACGTATCTGCAGATGTTTGATTATCTTTCGAACCTGATAACATAATTATATCTGCAGGAGAAAACTTCATTTGAATAACACGTTGGCGATCATAACCATTATTCCCCCCACCTACAGTATTACCTATAGATCTTAAAGAACCTAACAAATCCGATGTATTACCTGTTGCGTATGCCATTGCAGCTCCCAACCCACTTGATCCAATATTTTTCCACATGTTAGGTTCCTTTATCACACCTTTTGTAGAATATGTAAATGGTAAATCCAAAACTGTACCAGAATGACAAGAATCGAACAACGCAGTAAATGTCACACCTTGCATCAATGGTCTAACCATAATATCATGCATCAGGTCATCGACAATGAACCCTTGCGTTTCGAAATCCACAGGATAAATCACGTCATCCATTCCATCTTCTTCATCTCCATCTAAATCTGGTGTTTGACCACCATGCCCTGAATAATGTAAGAACAGATGATCACCAGGTTGAACATCTTTAACAAGCCAACTCATTGCTCTTAACATGTTATATCTGGTCGGTACACAAACTGGGTTTGCTTGATCATCTGTAAGTCTAACGATATCATCTGGTGAATATCCGTATCTTTGAACTAAGAAATTATACATATTTTGGGTATCATTGATGCATCCGCTTAATTGGTTTCTGGAACCAAAATAATTTATTCCTATTAGAAGTGCCTTACGTTTCCCATAACTGTAGGAAGATTCTTGTGGAGGGGGAGGGTACGCTTCGTACGCCACTTGAGTTCCATAATATGGATCACTACTGTATGATTGGTAAATTGGATCTGGTTCGTACTGATAATATTGTTGAGGAGGAGGCGGTGGAGCATTGTACATGGGTTGTTGATACTGGTATTGATTTGGGTCATAAGCGTAATTATATTGTTGTCCGTTTGAGTACATGATGTTATATTAATTTGAAAGGCTGCATGGAAGTTTGTTCTCTCAAGATCTCAGTTTTTTTAAAGATATTTTTTTGTAACTTGATGTTGGCTTAAACTTGTGCTGTTGGCACAACATATATATAGTGCTGTATTTTCTCGAAGGCTTAGCTCGGTGTTATCATATATACTGTGAATATACAAAAGAGGACTCCTTCCTTTTTCCCTTATGTATGTAAGAGAAGGATGGAATACATTCTACTATATATAAACAAACAGGACCTATCAGTTTGATGGATCTTGTTTACCTTGTGATGACTTATCTCCAAGATGTATATCATCTGATCTGCATAATCTTACTTTATTACTCTTACTCGATTACGTAAAGGAGATCTTCGAGACTTAGTGTATTTAGGGTTTACAATATTTATTTATTAGGGATATGTTTATTAGCCCTAAATAAATACAACAGGGCAAGGAAACGTCCCCATTAGGAAAACATCAAACAAAAATAGAAAAATAAACAAAACGAAAACAAGAATACGTATTATATATGTACTAACTTGTGGACATCTGAAACAGGGTTCTCATGTTCCAAAGAACAAGGGTCCATTCTGATAAAAAGATATATAAAAGATCCACACATCTATCGCTAAGGTCTACAAACTAATTTTTAATTTTTGCTTTGAAAAAATATAGACAAATACTATAAAAAAATTACAGAACAATCTACGGAACTATCATTCTTAATATAAATTATAACCCCCCTCCCTTCACCTAGGAAAAGACTTTACAGAAGAGCAAACTTTTCAAAAAATATGTCAACTCAGGACCCATTAGAAAACTTTTATAGACAATTCCAAATATTCGTCAAGAATAATCCGAATGTTATATCTGCTGCTCGTGCAGCTTCCCAAATCCCTGAATCAGCAAAAGCAGTCATCATCCTCTCCCCTTATTCCTTACAACATCAATTCCCACGAGACTGGGTCTCCAGCTCATACAAGAAAACAATAGTGGAAAGACCAGAAAGATTACTAGCATGCTCAATGGGTATTTCTGCCGCTATTACAATGTATCCAGCACTATTCACTTTAAAATCATCCCATAACAAAATGGGTTCTCTTTTATCACCTCACGTTTATAAAGTGCATGGTAGTCAATGGCCTAAAGAAATCCTCCGATTATGTAAAGAAGCTGATTCAAAATTAGCTCAGGGGAAACTGGAAGTACCAGATTCATGGAATTCTGGTGACATTTATTTAAGCTCTAAAACAGTTCAAGCATTACAAGGGTCTATTGGTGCCTTGGAGACAGCTGTAGATTCCATATTCAAAGGTCCCTCCCCGGAGCATATTAGTAACAGAGCTTTTGTGGCTATACGACCACCAGGACATCATTGTCATTTCGCTACACCATCAGGGTTTTGTGTCTTAAATAATGCACACGTTGCCATTGAATATGCTGCGGATAGTTATGACGTGACACATGTTGCTGTGTTGGATTTCGATTTGCATCATGGAGATGGTACACAGGATATTTGTTGGAAACGTGCTGGTTTCAAACCAGATGAAGAAACTAAGGAAAACGAAGAGTATGATGGATTTGGGAAAAAATTAGCTGAGTTTCCAAGGGTCGGGTATTTCTCAATGCACGATATTAATTCCTTCCCAACAGAATCGGGTTTTGCAACAAAGGAAAACATCAAGAATGCTTCAACTTGTATAATGAATTCACATGATTTGAATATTTGGAATATTCATTTGTCCAGTTGGAGTAATGAGGAGGAATTTTCTAAATTATATCGTTCCAAATATAGATTATTATTTGCCAAAGCTGATGAGTTTTTCAAAACCGCGAAGAGTGAAATGGCTGATATGGGGAAACCATTCAAGGGATTAATATTATTAAGTGCTGGATTTGATGCCTCCGAATTCGAACAGAAAACGATGCAAAGGCATTCAGTTAACGTACCGACTGAATTTTATACCATGTTTACCAAGGATGCCTTAAAATTGGCTCAAATGCATTGTCAAGGGAAAGTTTTATCGTTAATGGAAGGTGGTTATTCAGATAAAGCCATTACGTCAGGTGTGTTTGCACATCTAATTGGACTTCAAAATCAAGATTGGATCAAAGAATGGGGGTCGGAACATGTCGTTAAGGAAATTGTACGTGGTTGTAAACCAGCATGGAAACCTTACAAAACAAAGCGATCGAAAGATGTTATAAGGGTATGGGCAGAAGAAGTAATACGCTTAGGTAGGTCGATGATTCCTGAATTTGAAGATGTAATTTTCAAATCAAAAGAGAAAATAAGACAGAAAACTGACGTGGCACCTACGATTTCTCAAAGAGTAACCAGATCACATGGACATTATCAACCTACTTCCCCTGTGAAAGACTCTGATGTAAAACTGGATAGACACTCTCCGGAAAAGACAACGACAGTCGATAAAGATAGGAATGTACCTTTTATTGAACAACACTTTTCTGATGAAGATGAAAATGAAGATGACGATTATGTTTATGATGAAGAATTAAATGAAACATTTAACAAGACAGTCGAAGATATTACTATTGATGACATTTCAAGACATTTGGAGACGTTAGAAATCGTCCAATCAGATGATGAAGAGGAAGAACAACAATCAAGGAGCAGATCCCAACGTTCAAGTCACCAACAGCAACAGCAACAACCGAGACGTTTGCAGAGTAATGGAATGTATAAAATCCCATCCAGAACAACTACACAGCATTTAAGACAAAGTCGTAATCCCAACGCTCCTGGTTACGAAGACAGTGATATATCCATGATCTCTCATATTTCCACCACAAGGAAACATACTACAAGAAGTGGAGGCAGATGGTAGGTAATATCTGCTATTTATGTTTAGGTCTTCTTTTTTCCTGCTTCGTGCCAACAAAAGGATAGGGATACGTTTACTGTTATATTGTATGCTTCTTGATATACGACATATATCGATGCTTACATTACACTTAAAATCAATGCATATATGGTAAATACACTTTGTATTATATTGTATTATATTGTATTACTTATAATACACTTTCTTTAGGCCTTCAAAGTCTATTTTGCGAAAATATAAATAAGAACAGATTAATGACCGCCAAAGGCCGATCACATATTCTTACAGGATTTAATGTCCAAAAAAAGATATATATCGACAGCCTCGCAGAAAGAATATACTACAAAAATGACTACAAGTATAAGTTATAATTTATTAACTACATACATACACTATAAAAGAGAAGATTAAGACAAATAGGCGATTTAGAAATATTAAGTATATGTTACAACAATCTTATATTCATTTCTCTCATCTATAATTGTGGAATATTAATATCTAACTGCTCCCTTTGCGATCCATCTATTGGTTCAGCACCTTGGAAAATACAAGCAAAATCCACAATAAATGGCTGTAACAAAGTGATAGGGATATTCAAAGTGGGAGAGAAAACAATACAAAGATTTCTTACGTTCATTTTATTTAGTTTATTATTAGCATTAATTTTTACCAGTAACTCAAACAATGCATACATTAGGGACAAATTTTCTTTCGGTATTTCACCATTTGCAACAACTTCTCTTAATTGTAAAGCAGTATTTAGTGGGTCGTCATGATTGTCATCTATAATTTTCTTTAATGGTAAATATTGTTCATCACCGAATATCATATGGGGTAATTTTCTCAAATAAAGCTTTAGTAACCCTGAGATTGTATTTACACTTACTAAAGTAGAAACTTCGTCGCCATTAGGATCGGCGATTGTTTCATTGTATTGGCATAAATCAATATCGTACTCTTGGTCAAATTTTTCTTGTAATGTTTTGATTAATGTACTTGAGCCGCTTAGTCTGAAAATACCTTCTTCTTGGACACCACGGTTCTTATATAAATATTCCAAACATCGATATACAACACTCGGTATTTCATATTTTCTTTGGTATGTGTGCGAACTTAATTTTAAACAATCATTTAAGGATGAACCAAAGACTGTGGCAGACTGAGGCATATATGAATGGCTGTTGGTTCCAGAGATTGATGGCACTAAGGTTTGGTTATTCAAATCTACAGATCTTACTGAAGATTTCGTTGGGGATTTAAGTTCAAGATCATGTGGAGGGATATTATCATAATCTATTCCAGTAAGTTTCTTGAACGGGAAAAAGCTTCGCTTCTTATTTCTTCTAACTTCCTTATCATCTTCTATACTTTCTAAGAAAGGCTCATACGTTGCGGTTTGTGAACTGATACCTGTGTTGCTTTCGGTTGAATTAGATGTCACTTCAGATGTTAAATCGGTGACATATAATCGATCTGACCCTGTTGATAATCTCCGCTCTGCAATATTCAATGAGAACGAGTTTTCCAAAAACTGACTAATAGCAGAAATCCATAATTCACGTTCCTTGGAAGTTTCTGTGCATAAGAAATATTTGGTAGTTGAAGATAATCCGCTTTTCCTATGTTCATTAATTAAAAAGCCGTTCTTCGTTCCATACTTATCATCAGGTAGATTCGGCAGTAATTCCATCATTGCCCCTTTTAGTCGTATCGTCTCGAACAATTGTCCTTTATTGAAAAACTGTAATGTATTTTCAGTTAATATACAATATCTCGTCTTCCAATTGTTAGCGTTGGATAAAGTTTTTGGTTTCCTAATTAATAAATATCCTTCTTTAATTGTATCACCTAGATCTAATGGGTTCATCGCCGTATCAGTACTTATGAATTGGGCAATTTTCAATGAAACATTTGGTGGCAATTTAGGCACGGCATCAAAAAGAGACTCAAAATATTTATTCAATATTTCTCTTCGTTGATCTATACGTATTGGAAGATTTGAATTGAAGAAACTCCTATCAGGTAAGTTTGGTATCGTTACTAATTTGTTTGAAGTTAAATGAGATTTTAAATATACGTCTAATTCTCTCACTTTATTGATTGTCTTTGAAAATTTAAACATTTCCTTACCAGTGTTCTTGTCTATAATACCAAAAAGAATATAATTTTCTTCATATCTGTTCAGATCATGTTCCTCTTTATTTTCATTATATAATGTGCTTAAAATTTCAATTCTTACCGTAAAGAGTTCAGTAGGCTGAACGAATAAGGGAATATCTGATTTCAGAGACGATGCAGTATCGGAAACCGACCTAACATTCTCTGTTTTTGATTTTTCCTGTTGAACAGACAACGTCTGGTTACTCGCGGTATCCTCGGTAGTATTCGGGGTTGAGGCATTCGAATCACTGTGATGAGAAGAAATTTTAACGTGTAATAAGTCATTCAAAATGTTCTGTTTCTTCGTCGATGATGAAATCGTTGATGCATTAGTATCCTCAGTCCCTTCAGATATCGAGAAATTGGAGAATCCCTGTCTAGGGGACGTGCCAGTTGTGTTATTGCTACTAGGAGTCCCATTAATCATATTAGTCTTCCTGTTCAAAATAAGAGGAGATCCCAACCTATTGAATGTCGGGGTCATGTTGATATGCTTTTCAGAAACAGGCGTAAGTACAGGGGCAGATATGCGGCTTAGTTGTGGTTTTCCGTCTCTGTATGGGTTAACTGAATTATTCGTCTCTAAATCTTTCTCTAAATTCTTTGGTAATGGTTGATCATCGTTATTTTCCTTAGGGAGTAATGGAGCTGTGCCTACCAGCTCTTCATGCTCCTTCAACCTTTCCTTTTCTTCCTTGGCTTCTTCCATTTCTGCCTCTTCTTCTTCGCCGAATGAAGTATCCAACAATTGGGCGAAATTATTTAGTTTTGCTTTGGAATTTGGAGAGAACTCCATACTTTTCTTCCCAGACGAAGTACTCCTTCTTAAATGAGCTAATGGACTTTTGGAATCAGAATATGTTGAAGGACTTCTTACGGATGAGATAACTTCATTTGAGAGAGTTCTTCTGGTATCGAGTATTTCCTCTTTGAAAGCTCCGTTATTCAAGTCATCTGTACTAAATTGCGAGTTACCCCTTAAAGGTGAATGGATATGATTGTTTATTACAGAGGTAACTCTATTTGGATTTTGAGGAGAACCCATTTTATTTTGTAAAGGAGATTCTACCGAATTTCTTGGTGATTTAATAGTAATTCTTGAAGTTGTGTATGTTACAGACGTTGCCGGACTTGACAAGGATTCTTGTAATTTTGTAATTTTGTGAGGGCTAGAAATGAATCTGGCTGCATTCAGTAACTTAGTGTTATGATGAGAATCGTTATTAGTGGTCGTCGTAATAATGTCTACTTGAGGCTTTTGAGCAGAGTCCAGTTGACTTGAGGTAGAGGTGGATTGTGGTATTGGAATGCTGAGATTTTTGGTATTACTTCTCCTGTCCGATCTTGGTGGTAGGGTCAAAGATTGTCGTGTTGCATCTGAATCTTTCGATATACTCGAAGATTGATCAAGTATGACGTCTAGCGATTCACTGTTAACAGATTTACGGTTTTCCCGAAGCAAAGAAATGGTCTTCTTCAAGCTATCTATTTCTGTTTCGTATTCTTGAACTAATAGTTTAAGTTTCACGTTTTCTTTAAATAGTTCATCATAAGTGGGTTTGTTATCATTTGTAGGGTCCGTAGTTCTCTCTATGTATTCTATGGTCTTATCTCTTTCCGATATATGATTATCATATTGAGCCAATAATTCTAAAGTGGCAGAGCCATTTGGTTGTTCTGACATCTACAATACGAGTATGTCGTTTTGGTCAAGAGGTCCTCTAATTTTAACGTATGATTAAAGCCAGGGATCTGGTGCTAAAAGGGTATATCTTGAGGCAACTCTTCTAACAAATAGGCAGATAGGTTCAATAATTAAAAGGTACAGGTATTTCAAATTTATTACCAATCAAAAGTACATTTAATAGCCTTGCAAAACTGAATTTCTTGTTAAGCTTTATTGTTACGATTATCCAGATATCTATTGTTGTTGATGTTCCTATTTTTCAGTTTATTGTTTAATCAAAAATTTGGGAAAAAATGATAAGTGTAGCCCTCTATCATTATGTTAGCCCTACTTAATTAACCCTCTCTTTAATTGTTTACCCTATTTAGCCCTTTTATATATTAGGTTAAATTATTATTCCCCTAACTTCATTTTGTGGACCCTAAAGGCGGGATTTTTCAGAATTCTGGAAAGTTTTCAGTGGTACTTACGTAAAGAATATAATCTTAGTGTAGAAGTTAAAGTAATAGGTAAGAAAATCGAGCTCATTACTGGCTTATCTCACAAAAGAAGAATACCGTTCCATTATATTAATAGTCTTTCTCACATAATAGACATTCTTTTCCTTCTTTGTTGTTTGTTACTCGCTTTCTGTTTTCCTGGTAATTAATTAGAAGTGGAAAGAAAAAGATTGAATATCAATAAGTTTAAAAATTCCCAAGACAAATCCTTTTACCACAGTGTACTATAGTCTTACATTATGTCAAATTCAGAAGCCAGTAAAGTTTATGAATTGATTGTTAGCTCAGTTATCAACGAAGTTCGTGAAGATTTTGAGAATGCAGGTATTGATGAACAAACATTGCAAGATTTGAAAAGGGTTTGGCAATCTAAATTAACAGAAACTAAGGTGACTAATTTCACATGGGATGAAGAAGTATTTCCACACGTAGCTGCAACAGAAGGCCAGCAATTACCGGGAGCTCCACAACTAATAGATAGTAATCTTGATGCTAATGGAAATCCTGTCACGATTGTTAAAGAAGAAGAAGGTCAGAATTTAGTATTACCTGGATTAATTTATGATTCTAATTCAACAAATGGAGTAAAGACTGAAAATGAAAAAATGAATATACCGGAACCACTTATGAAGAAGGAAGAGTCGCACTCAATAAACCAAGTTATCAATAATGCTAGTAGCGCTAATGATACTCAAGACACCGAACGAGAACAAACAGATGACGTTCCTGAAAGTACCAGCCCTCAACAAATAGAACTAACGATAGAGAATGCAAACGATAAAACGATAGACCAATTACGATTGCAGGAAAAGAAAGCTAAGAGAAGTGCATTGTTGGATAATGATGAAGTGGGTTCTGAATTAGATGATTCTGACGATGATTATTTGATTAGTGAAGGAGAAGATGACGGTCCTGATGAAAACTTAATGTTATGTTTGTATGATAAAGTTACTAGAACCAAGGCAAGATGGAAGTGTAGTTTAAAAGATGGTATAGTTACCATTGCACATAAAGATTATTCATTCCAAAAAGCTCAAGTAGAAGCTGAATGGGTTTGAAAAAAGCGTACGTAAAAAAGCCCTGTGAAAAGACGTTCATAACTAGCGATTCTTTTGTAATATATACCCTCCGTTATTTAATAAATATAAAGTTAGCACAAGAGCAATCGCGGTAGGCAAACTTCTCCGTCATTGTGTATGATTCGTTGTCCCTCTACCCAGCAATTTGCGGTTATGAGAAAACCAGACTCTATAGCGAAGCCTAAAACGACGATTCCTTCAGAATTGACTTGTAAAAAGCAGTATATTTCATAATTTAAAGAAAGTGAGTATCATTTAGTTGATCGGATAAAGACCTCCTTCACCCTTAATAAAAAAGCTTTCAATGTTTTTCAATGTAATTTCGGTCTGTTCTTTGATTTCCTGAAGTGAGGTACTACCTATATGAGGTAATGCAGTTACGTCCCATCTCTGTATGAGATCTTTTCTCACCAAAGTTGTTTCATCTTTATAAACGTCAAGTCCGCAAGAAGCGATTTTTCCATTGGATAATCCTTCTAATAGTGCATCTTCATCGATACATGCTCCTCTGCCGACGTTGATAATTCTTACGCCATCACGACACATTTGTAAGGTTTTTTTATTGATCAAATTTGTAGTGGATTCGTTGCTAGGAAGGCATAAAATTATAAGATGGCTACTATACCAGGTTTCCTTATTATCTAATGAATCCCAATAAGTTGCCGCATAACCTAGTTGACTTTTAGATATGGGGCCAGAACGTTTATAATAGTTAACTTCCATATTAAACAGGGTTTTCAATTTGGAGCCAATAGCTTGGCCAATAGATCCAAAACCTAATATCAATACGCTTTTATTTGTTGGAGACTCAAACAATTTTGTATCATATCCGCCAACACCATAAGATGTGTCCCATCTAGTTGGGATAACCAATTCATTTTTGGGATCAATTTTTGTTGGCCAGTCGTTTTTACCATGTGTAGATTGTTGTTTTGAACCAATATATTTCTTACATTCTTTAATTTCACCCACGTCAACGTATTTAAAACAATGTTCCCAAAATGAAGTCATTCTAAAGCAACTCAAGACCAAATGAATTGCAACTTCACATACATAGTTAGCAGCATGTGGTCCTATATTGCATACTTTTATGTTCTTCTCATTTAATAGTTTCAAATTTAAAAATTCACAACCAACCCAAGGGACCATTAATGATGTTATAGAACTGGGGAATTTTTTAATATATTCATTTATGTCTCCCATGATGGAGAGAAATTCTTCAGTTATCCAAATACAATCAATCTGTACTTCATAGGAGGGATCATTAATGAATTGGATGAATGCATCGGGTGTGGACATTTCGTATGTAATAAAGTTGATCTTGTCACAGATGTTTTCCCAATTCAAGGGATCAGTTTCTTCTTCATCATCGTTCTTATGATGTTGGTAGACTTCCCATTGGAATTTGTAGGGGATTATGACAGTTGGATTTGATAAATTTATTTCTTTGTCGGTGACCAAGTTTTTCTTTTGATTGATTGTCATTTTAGATTGGTTTAATTATAAATTCTTGATGATATGTATTGATTTCCTCCCCTTTCAAAAAGTGCTAGTCATTAATTCTGTATTAATTTCTTGAGTCACGTACATAAATTATTATTTGTGGAGACGCTACAGCCATTTCGGACTTTTCCTATCTCGGAAATATGTATTAAAACGAAATGATGTAACATGATATAATATGGCAGAAAAGAAGTTTTTTACATAAAGTTAATGTACATCTGTTTGGTATTATTGGTTTCACGCTTTTATAACTAAGTTAATATATGGATTTTTTATATAGTATATAAAGGCGTCATGTTTTATTTATTTCTATTGTGCGCCATTTTGAAGATCTGTCTTAGTGTTAATCCAGAGTTTAATGAAACCAGTGATACCTGAACATAGGGATAATGCAGCATAAGTACCCTTTGGAGTCTTAATATTTAATAAATCAGTAGTATTTGCCAGACAATCAAAGGATAATCTTGTTAAATCAAGATAAACTATACGTTTTTCATGATTTAGATTTACCAATTGATTGTCTAATTCAATTTCTAATGATGATAAATCGTTGTTGTTACCATTTTGTTGGATCTCACTAATTAGTTGCTTCCTTAATGGAGATGTATTGTCGGTATTGTCATTGCTATTGTTGTTATTATTGAAATAATTAGACGCTAGCATGGTATCATTTCTAATTTTCAATTGAATTTGCAATTCAAGGATTTTTCTTTGTATATCTTTCAATTTGAACCAATTTTGTTTCCATGATAATAAGATATCGTATTGCCAGGCGATAGTTTCATGTTTAGTAACCCAACTATAGGTCCTTTCTTGTGGATTCCAAATTTTCAATTTATATAGTAAATCTAATTCGTCAAAGATGGTATAGTATAAATCGATGGAATCTTGTAAAGATTTTTCATTTAACCATAATTTCTCGATATCATTTAAATTAGTAGCTTTCGTTGTGGATCTTAATTTTTTGACAAAGGTTAATAATTTGAATGGAGATGATCCAAATCTTATCATATATCTGAAAATACTTAACTGTGATGTAATGAATGAAACATTATGGTTTAAATTTTGTAAGAATGAAAGAGTAAATAATCTGACGAATTTGACTGGATGCACTAAGATTGATTTTAACGGGATAATACTTGTACCTGAGCTGGTAGTTGAGAGGGATAATAAAAGCTTTTTCATTTTGATGTTTGTTTCGGTCGATGACAAATCAGTCAATATCCATGATTTTAGTAAATCCAAAATACATTTAATTATCTTGACAAATTTATCTTTACCTGCTAAAGAATTAATTAGATATTTTAAAATATCTACATTTCTAACTACTTTTTTGATTTTTGATTCTGGTTTAGCCCAAGAATTTGGTATATTTAGTTCCGGTGAAGATGAAGGACTGATATTGGTAGCAGCTAATAAGGTTAATTCGGAATCATTTTTTGTAGGGTCAACTTGATTCAAAGATATAGGTAGTCTCAAATTATTATCATCGAAATCTTTTATAATGGGGTTAAGAATATTATTCCCCTTTTCATTTCCTATAATTAATCCTGGCTCATCTAAGGACATGATTCGTTGACTTTTCTAGTATTGAATTTTGTATCACACGAGTAATGGTAATTTCAGTATCAAATATTTGTTTTTCTATGTCTGCGAAGAAAGCTTTTCCATTGTTACGATACCTGTTTATATAACATAATACCAGCGTTTTGACTGGGTCTTCTTTTTATTAATATGGTTCTGTATGTGACTGACTACTAAATGTAGGTTAAGTGATTTTTCACTCTGGCGTTATACGTTTGTGCGTGCTTATTACCCTCTGATTTTCCCATGGGAAATTCCCGAAAAAGAACTGGCCAATGGGCAATAAGCGAAGGGGGGAAGTATTTCCACGGGAAAACTAAAACTAAAAAATTATTATCTCCGAAGTGACAGAGAGTAATTGAAAAAACAAATTAGCGCCGCTCGGTTTCGATCCGAGGACATCAGGGTTATGAGCCCTGCGCGCTTCCACTGCGCCACGGCGCTTACTAATTTGTGATTTTTGTTGGTTAACTGATAGTCTTAGGTGAGAGTTTAATTCTGACGATTTCCTTCCTCAGTGAACGTAACATGTTCGTCAACTGCTATAATTGTTCGAACAGGCTCTTTAATATGTAACAGTAAAGGTCAAGATAGCAAGTTTGGCACAACGTTCTTTAAAAAGGTTCACAGTGAATACCACATATAGAAACAAGACGAGGGATTCCCAGTACGACTGGAGGTGATTGATGAATACAGATTGATCAATCATTTCATCTCTCAAAGATAAAATGTTGATGAAGTATTATCTATTCCACCATCGACATGAATATAAATAGACCAATAATTCGAGCATCGATTACTGGTTCTCCCTTTATTTTTCTTATACTTTTATTTATATATTTATGTGTTCTTTGTGTTGGAAATAAGACATAACTGTCCCTTGGATCAGTTAAATTGGGAGAAATATGTGTAGCAATGTTACTAACACTTTTTCAAGGTATAACCAGTCGTCCTCTTTTAGCATTTGCCACAAGAGTCCTATACATAACGTATATATATATATCTATTTATCTCTTATATATTTTATTTTCTCGATGATATCTCATCGTGAAAATTTTTCTTTCTCTTGTCACCTCGGCATATCTACCGTACATTACGACAATATTGTGTGTCTGTAAATCAATGTCCTTTTAGCAAATCGACATATATGTACCATATATTCCAATACTTTGTTATTCCCTTTTGAGAAAACTGAACTATTTGTCATCCACTAAAAACAACGATATTACACTACTCTTATTATGCTTTATAACCAACACGAAACTTAATCTAGAATGGATTCATATTCATATAATAATACAGGATTACCAAGCTTAGGTTCTTCAGAACAGAAAAATACACTTATTGGGACACATTCAAATGACTGGATAACATTTATCTGTAACATGTAGTGGTCCACCATAATATATGAGATTATATAGCGTCGTTTTTAAATTATGGTGCCAGAATAAACTAGGCGGTTATCACCGCTCCCATGGGGCATCCGTCAAGGAGACCACGGATACATGCCTGTCTTTTCGGGCAAAGTTGCCCTTAACAGACAGCCAGACGTCCCCCATCTGTCGCTCCACCTCTTAATAATGACATGATAACGCCGTGTCGCTTTAACTTGCACTTAACACTGCCCAGATGTGGTGCACGGGTTGGGACAGCCGGTCTTGGCATTTCTGACGACGCCTGTTTTGCTTTTTGAGTTCTTTGAGCTCTTGGCGGTGTATCTAATCAGTAGGTAAGTAAGTACTGTTAAGTGCAACCATCAGCGGCTATTCCCCCCATTAGTAGATTATATAAACAACAACAACAATAACACAAAAACTCGAGTATATCTGGTACATATTTCTTACCTCGTTCTGTTGGTCGCCCATTCCAAATGAATCAACAAACAAGTCTGGTTGATATATACACAATTACACAGAAGAAGCAAAAGCAAACATGACTGTAACAACTGCACCATCATACAAATATTACGAATCACAAAGATTATCGATAATCACAGCCCCTTTCTCAGGAGGCCAAAGCAGATCCGGAGTAGAAAAGGGTCCCAAATACATGTTAAATCATGGTCTTCAAAACTCCCTCACCAAACTAGGTTGGTCCACAGTTATCACAGAGCCATTATCTTCTGCCATTTTACAAATTAAGAAAGATGAAATGGACCAAAATGATAGAATGGGCATCGTTAAGAGACCAAACTTGGTAGGGAAAGTGACTAAATTGATTTACGAAACTGTCACGAAATCATTGTCTAATGAAAGATTCCCATTGACTTTGGGTGGTGATCATTCCATTGCCATGGGGACTGTGTCTGCTGTGATCGATAAATTCCCCGATGCGGGGTTGCTTTGGATTGATGCACATGCAGATATTAATACTTTAACTTCCACTGATTCAGGGAATTTACATGGATGTCCCGTTAGTTTCTTAATGGGGTTGAATGATAAGAAGATGGTTCCCGAGTCTATGGAATGGATTCCAGGAAATTTAAAACCAAACAAAATCGCTTATATTGGATTAAGAGATATTGATGAAGGTGAAAAGAAAATTTTGAAAAATCTAGGTATAGCTGCATTTTCCATGTATCATGTGGATAGACTCGGTATTAATGAAGTCATTGAAATGGCAATGAGGGCTATTCATCCTGAAACTAATGGCGACGGTCCAATTATGTGTTCCTACGATGTAGATGCTTTAGATCCATTATATGTACCTGCTACAGGAACTCCAGTAAGAGGTGGCTTGACATTGAGAGAAGGTTTATTTCTGGTGGAAAGATTGGCTGAAACTGGGAACCTTGTAGGCTTAGATATCGTCGAGGTTAACCCAGATTTGGCATCCAAAGATGATCATGTTTCTGATACTATCGCTACAAGTTGTTCAATTGCAAGATGTGCCTTAGGGGAAACTTTATTGTGAAACAAAAATGAAGCATCATAGACTAGAAACTCTAGTTTATCTGTCTCATTTGACTTCCGTTTTCGCTATGTTCATGAAAAGATTAATGCATATGTTATGATAATAATAATATAAAAATGTCCTTCTATAAATTGTATTTAATATATATAATATATATTTATTCTTATTTTAAAAGATTATATTCATAGTTATATAATTGTTTATTATCTCTGACAGCGAGGCTTCAAACATAATTATTCAAAGCATTTTAATGTGTTTTTTTGTTTATTTTTCAACATATTAAGTTTAGTATTTTTTAACAATGAAATGAAAGGTGGTTTTGTAAAACTAATAATGCAAAAATAAACAAAAAACACAAGATCGGCAAGTCCCGGTTTTCTTCAGTAAGGTCAAGCTCTAATTGTGTAATCATTAAACAAGTAAGGATTCTTAAAATTATACGCTTTTTGTATTGATATTATTCCTAATTCATAGATTGATCGGATCCTTTAGTTAAACCTCTACGCACGGCCAAAACACTATCTACTATCACTGCATCAACTCCAGCATCAATTTCGATCTGAGCATTATTGGGGTCATTATTCTCAACACCATATGTAACACAAACTAATCCATTCCCTTTAATAACCTCCACTAATCTTGGAGCTTTAATAATGGGTTTCGCAGCGGAAACTATACCTAATAAATTCCAGTGGTGAGCAAACTTAATTGCATTTTGTAACGAAGCTGCTCTTGCATCAACCATCTTCATACATCCAGCTTCAGTTAAAAATAAAACAGGAAGTGATGGCTGCTTTAAGCTTAACATTATACAAACATCCGGATGGAATGATGATAATATAATATCTCGACCATTCATGTTATCATACACATGTCTTAAAACTGTATCGACCCAATGGTTCATTTCAATAGTTATGGGTCCAATACCTTCTTCTTCTGCTTCATCAATCATAGGGTATTTACATTCAATATTGAAGCCTACATGTGGTGGTAGTTTCTTGAATAGTTCAGGTAGTGTTACAAATGATGATGCAATGGAATGTCCACGTGAATTACCTTTGAATTGTTTAGCTTTAAACGTTTTCGTTAACCTCATCCTGTCACCAATCCAATTTCGACTAAAAATATCTGCATATTGAGTTGGGTCATCACCATTATTTTCATTATTATTATTATTATAGTCAGGATCATTTTTATCATTATTGCTATGTTCAATATCAAAATCCGCTAGAGAATGTCTTCTTTTCTTTTCAAATACACTACCACTTTTACCACCTTTCATATGCTTATCCATATTATTTAATTCCAAAAATTGTTCCAAAGTCAATTCATGCATAGGTATATCTACCCCTGTTTCAGCAATAGTGAAATCATGATAAATAACAGGGATATTATCTTTAGTCAATTGAACATCAAATTCAACATATGCAGCCCCTAACGAGGACGCAGCAATAAATGATTCCATTGTATTCTCACCTAATTGTAATGAATTACTCAATTTTCGATTCATACCAAACCCACGATGACCAATGACTCTTGTTGATGTCAATGATTTCCAATACGTTTTTGTTCTACCAAATGTAACATTTTCATGAATAAATGGTTTTACTAGCATTATTTCAAAATTCACTGTACCAACAATATCAAAAGGTGAAGATGTAGACATGATTGGTAATGTACATAAATCGGTTAGTGATCGACGATTATCACCGACAAATGTCTGTAAATGATTCACTACGGCAATACTTCGTCCTCTCAATCGCTTTTCTGTTCCCAGCTTCCCTTCTTCGTCTTCCTTTCCCTCTTCTTTTAATACTTTGTCATAAGTAGGGACTAAATCGAAATAAATAATATAGGAGTTATCTTCTTTAAATGGTACTTTGAAACTAATTGAATCAGGTATCTCTTCCTCAAATGGTAAGTCGAAAACAACTGGTGTTTGATTTAAATCATCTTCACAGGAAATCACTAATGATAAAGCATATTCTAATTCATTCGATGATAACTTCTTGAATAACTGCGAGTCTTCTTTGAAAATAATTCCTCTATTATCCCTTCGAGTATCAGAACTACCTAACGTAATTAATAAAATTGTTTCATTCTCTTTTAGGTATTTGTGTCCAAAGGATTTGACTGGTTTAGAAATTGTCTTGAAAGACAGTAAATTAGTGGAACTCTTTGAATTTTTAGAAGCTCCCAAGGAGGAACTCTCTGAAGAATCAGTAGTCTTCGGTAAACTTTCTCCTGTTTCCGCTGTTGCATCTGTTGCCCCTGTAATTTTAGGATTATTAACTTCTTCAATATTCTCGATTGTTAATAATTCAGCTATCTCTAGATGACCACGTAAAACTGCATGCTCCATAGGTGTCCATCCACCTTCATCAAATACTTCCATTTTACAATTATAATCGATTAAATGCTTGGTAATTTCAAAATATCCCTCTGTAGCTGCTATAAATAGGGGAGTCCAACCAAATATCCCTTCCTTAAGTTCTGTATCTACCCCATGTTGCAACAATAGTTTGACCGTTGTAGGACAATTCAACTTACAAGCTAAATATAATGCTGTTTCTTGGCTTTCTTCTTCTTGATAATTGACATCAAATTTGTTAGACTGTAATAATCTTTCAACGAGACATTCTTGGTTCAGTTTTATTGCTAAATGTGTCAATTGTAAGTTATCTAATACTCCTTTTTCGCAAGTAGTTGAATCCAGTATTACTTGGAGCGTCTCTACATCTCCACTTAAAATTGCTAAGTGTAAAGGCACCAATGACTCATAATCTTCCCATTCCTTCAAATTAGATGATGTAAAATTTTCTGGCCAAAGGTTCCATTCTTTCATATAAATAAGAAGAACTTTGGTTAAATCATATAAACCATATTGGCATGCATAATGCAACGGTGTACGTTTATAATCATCTCTTTGTAATAAGTAAATGCTTTGCTCCCTTTTCAATTTACCCAAGATGCTGCTTAATACATCAACAACATTATTCTTTGCGTATAAGGGATTCTTATTCATCAAGATCACATAATGATGGAAGAAGTTTCTGTTATTAATATCAGTTTCATCATTCAATGTGGGAACTATTTCTAATAAATAGTCAATACATTTTTGAGATTCATTTAAGCTTGCTTTGAGTAATAACTTAACGAACGTCCTAAGGGGAATCGTGTTTTCCGTTCTGTCTTTTATCCTTTTAATTTCTTCTTCCAGATCTTCCACATTATCTTCTTTAATACAACAATCTATAGATCCAGGAAACTGTAATTGTTTATATTGCCGACTTTTCCTCTCTTCTATTGGAGGGACGTTTTGGAATTTATTAGCTTTGAGGTCCAGTATCTCTAGATACTCATTAATCATGGTATTAATATTTCTGCTTTCTTCATCCTCTGCAAATGGTAATGTAAATACCCTGGATGCAAGATAAGATTGCTGTTGAGATGTGCCAACTTTTTTATCAAATTTCTTGAGGATCTTTATTATACCTCTTTTATTCAACTGTGCATATTTATTCAAATCATTAAATTGTTTCTGTAAATCCATTAACACAGTTTGTACATCTCTAAGGTCATCAATTCTTTGATGTGGGTCCAGAAGTACAATTTTTTCCAAATTTAAAATCGACCTTCTTGAAAACGATGCTATGGATGTATTTGAGCCCCCAATTGGTGTTCCTTCATCTTCACCATTTCTAAACAACAATGCTACATTGGCGAACTGTGGGGAATCAAGGAGACGTTGAAGTTGCCTACTGTATTCTGCGAATCTATTGTTATAAAAATTGTCGATTTTCTCGAGGTTACGGTCTAATTTGAATGAGAATTGTAATATCAATTTCCTAACTTTTTCATTCCCAAAATAATTTTTCTCTTCATTGGAAACGTCTCTTATCTTCCTTTGTGGGTTAGTTTCATTTTCTTTATTCGAGTGTTCCTCTTGATATAACTCCTCTTGTTGAATGATAATCTCTTTGATAATCTGCTTCAAACCTTTATAATCTAAGTACTGGGTTGAATATTTCGGGGTTTGGTAACTAGAAAACGTTTTCCCGAATTTCATTTCTACTTATTTTACCCTACGCCCTGGTGTATTTAGCCATTGATAATACCATTAGTTTTTATCTATACCAATCGATCTTTTCAACTTTTTGAAAGAAGGTATCCTTTATATATAAGTTCTCCGATACTCCAAGTTATTATTACGTATTTTTAAACAGGAAACGTGCCAGCGCGTCTCAGAGCCATTGGCGGCTATTTATATATTTTAACGTAAATATATTCTTGACAGGAACTTCTTGGTTGTTTTCTTCCCTTCAATTCTAAGCTTACGATGCATTCATAGGAGCTTTTGATTTTGAGCAAGCTTTATGTACTATCAAGTTGATGTAAAAAATCTATAGTAGATAGTTTGTTTGAATGCTAGCAAGGGGTAACTTAATAGTTAGGACAAAGCTCATCCCATTTTACTAAATTATATAACTCCTTTATCGACAATGTCATCAATTTCCTTATCTCCAATCCCAACCAAATCTTCAACATGGTAAAAGTGTTTGTATCCTTTAGTAAACTTGTCTTGTCACCTCCGGAGAAACCATACTCCCTCAGAATGGGTAGCGAACTGTATGTATATACAAGTAAAATGAAAACGCAACATGATTTTGTTAGTAAATGTTTCTTATTGGTCTTATTTTTCAAACCCTTAATTAATGCAAAGAATACGAACCTTTCAAATAGATCCAAGTCGGGATCCAATTGTCGCCCAATACCTTCCAATAATAAAATTGCAACTACTACAGAAACGAAATCACCTTCCATACGGACATGGTGTGATCTGACCATCGTTAACATCTGCTCTAATAAATCTCCTATTGATACTGTTCCTAATGTAAAAGTACGTTGTTTGACTTTATCAGTTAGCTTTTTTACTTTTAAGGCAAATAGTTCCTTATCTATTGCTGTTTCTGGAGTCCTGGATCTTTCAATCATCAATTCACCGGCCCGATATCCATTAAACCTTGCCAATGCATTGAAGAGGTCAATAAAGTTAACTCTATTTTTGTCATTCAATTCTGTAACTAAACCTGTATCAATGAAACAAACTTGTGGAGTGTAATTTTCCAAAACATGTTTTAATTCTAAGATAAACTCAGGATCCTGTTTTTCAAATTTTTTCCTTAGAGAATGTGTAACTTTAAAATCATCAACTTCAGAGGACAATATGCTTGTACCGTACTTGTTTGTCTTAACGAAACGTATCAATACATTTCCAGGATGCAAATCAGCATGTATAAAATCATCTAAAATTAACATCTTCAAAAATGCGTCAACGAAAGGATCGCTAACCCTTCTACAGAGGTTATCGTCATTTATTTTGGTTTTTATTTTTAAGAAATCTCCCATGGGGAATCCATAAATATATTCTTCAAATAAAACATCCTTATTGCATAAATTCAGAAATACATTGGCAAATTTAATTTGTAAATCATTTTTGAAATTTTCATTAAACCGTTTCAAATTCAATGCCTCTATCCTCAAATCCAATTGTAAATTCATTAATATTGAAAATTGTTCCACTTCATCGGGTAAAGAAAGCCATTCCATATTCGGTAGAGAATTAATACACCTGGCGAAAAAATCCATTATTTTTAAATCTCTACTAATTTGTTTCCTTACATTGGGATGTATAATTTTGATTGCACACCATCGATTATTAGCATCATTTCCATTTCCATTACCGTTATTAGTTATTACGTTATGTTTCTTGACAAATAATTCAGATAATTTAGCGACATAAACCTGAGCAATGGCACCGACACCTAAAGGTTTCTCATTGATCTCATCAAATGCTTCACCAAGCTCACCTACATTTAACATTTCACAAAGTACCTTCTTAGTA
Source organism: Naumovozyma dairenensis CBS 421 (assembly GCF_000227115.2). Lineage (NCBI taxonomy): Eukaryota > Fungi > Ascomycota > Saccharomycetes > Saccharomycetales > Saccharomycetaceae > Naumovozyma > Naumovozyma dairenensis. The sequence continues at coordinate 532,349 of NC_016483.1, forward strand.
TATTTAAATGGATGAGGAGACACATTACTATGTAGCTGACTTAATGCGTCACATAATGTTTTGGAAAAAATATCATTTCTTGAACCTGCCCATTGTCCTAATTTTATAAAACTTGGACCAGCATATTCAAGCGCTATTTTGACTAACTTACACCAAAGCAACGAACCTCTTGTATCGACTTCTCCATCAGGTAACTGTATTGGCCTTCCTAGATATGTAATTGGGTATATGAGCAAAACGGGAAGGAAGATTGTTGATAACTCTAAGAACCTAAGTAAAGTGAAAATGGGTTCAATTAAACTATCTTTTATTTGGTATATGAAAACCCTTGAGAGACGTATTAACAGGTTTCTGGAACCTTCAAGTTTTGATTGGCGATCGTTTTCTAGTTTATCCCTTATTTCTCTTTGAGAGGATAAGTAAAGTCCCATTTCAAAGGTATCTCCATTAGGGTCTGATTTTAGAGTATCATTCAATAACAATGATCGATTAGACCTTTGTAGAATCTTTTCTCTGTTATAATATAAAATGCAAGCAGTAGGCAGTAGTGTATGACGTGGTGAGGGGTACTTAAGTTTGAAAGATGATCTGTTAAAATATCTCCAGGACTGGTTCAAATGTATTCGTAGCTGTGACATGTTAAATTACAAGTCAACTGCACTATCCTTTTTCTGTTTGGTTACATAGTCCAACCTAAGACAATGTTTTCTCTTTGATTTCACTGAGAAGATCTCTAAGATAAAGATCTTTACGTATATTCTCTGTGTATAGTGGAAATCGGCTTTATAGTCTATTCTCCTCATTTTGACAATTACGCACGGTATTAGTTGAAGAAGACGGTTCATTGCTATTTAAAGACAAATATAGTTCAGTCCTTCATAATCTACACGCATCCTAGGTAATATATATATATATATATATATATATCATTAAACAAATAAGCATTTCTTCATTAATTACATTTACATTATTTTCGGTATGTCTATAGTTGTTCTTCTTTTATAACTTCAATAAGCCAATCCAAACCTTCAGTGATCCCTTCACCTTTAATCGCACTCGACGCTACAATAGACCAACTTCTATCTTTCAGTTCCACTAAATTCAATTCCCTAGAGACTTCACTTGCACTCAAAGCACCTGGTTGATCTTGTTTATTGGCAAATACCAATAATGCTGCATCTTGTAATTCTTCCTCCTGTAACATCAAATGTAATTCTTTAGAAGCCGTAGCCATACGATCTTTATCTGTTGAATCCACAACGAATATCACTGCTGCAGTATCAGCGTAATAACAACGCCAATATGGTCTAATACTTGTTTGACCACCTAAATCCCAAACGTTTAGTTTTAAGTTTTTATATGTCAAAGTTTCCACATTGAAACCAATAGTAGGCTTCGTAGTGACCACTTCTCCAATTTGTAATCTGTACAAGATAGTAGTCTTCCCAGCACCATCTAGACCTAGGATTAAAATACGGAGTTCTTTATTGACCCCCCATAATCTATCAAACATTGAACTGAAATAACTTCCCATGGTATGCGCTTGTATTTGTATATGTTTATGTGCTTCTGAGTAAAAATAGTTTATATTATTGTGATCCCCCACTATAATATTCTCTAATATTCGCTACACCTGAAGTAACGTAAGATTCCTTGTGATAAAGGATTGCGAAATTGAGTTTCTTATTCAACTTTTAACTAGCAAGTGGAACTGTCTTTCTATAAATTTAAACTAGTTAGAAATAACATATTCGATCATACAGCATGAAATAGTCAATAGAAAAAAATAACACACGTTGAGTGAGAGTGAAGTGTCAAAATTAATGAAAGCACATTTTTTTCGTTTTCACTTTGTTCTAATTTCAAAAACATTTTAGGGTTAAATATAAAGCAAATTTTTGAAAGTTGCAAAATTTTCCTGTGTTGTAGGGGTAAGTACTTTGTACATTGTAATCTTTCCTGAACTGAACCTTTACGTCATGGGGCCCAGGGTTAAAAGCTAACATAATTTAGGGCTAGTGGTTAAAATTTATAACAAAAAACGTTGTATATCTTGAATAAGAATATCCTCTATATGATTATTTAATTTAATTTAATTGTAGTCGCAGATTAAAACTAGTAATTGAGGTACTTATGATTTACTTAGCTTTGAATTATCGTCTGCTGTTTTCTATTGAATTCTTCTACACAGGAAGAAGCACCTCTACATTGGAGTACGTAGTGAAGATATAATCTCTCAAACTGGGGATAAAACATTCGAAACGGTAAATTAAGCGACACACAAGTATAACGCCATCTATTATATCAATATGCTAGTCATATCTAGCGACTTTTTGTTCCTTTATTATCACAGACTTCCTTCGTCTTTCAGCATCGTAGAAACGTCCTGTATTTGTACGTTTCATTTAATCGAGGAGTGAGATGCACACTTGAAACCATTTTTGTGTGAAGTAAAATCTCTCTACCTGCAGGCAGATGCGCCCTACCTTCATTACCGAGAGTTCTCCCAAAGAGGACAATAAATACCAAACTAGCAAAACGGGCCACAATCAAGAGGAATTTAAGAGCTAAAGCTTGTGCCCGTCCTTGCTTATTACAGAAGCAGTATCTTTGGTACAACTTATAGTTACGTTTAGAAAACCTTGGACATGATTGGATCCTAAATCGCTGATAGATCATGAAAATGGGAAATATGACTTTATTCACAATTCTTGTTAGAAGAATTGGTGTATTAAAGACCTGGACCAATCCGTTCAGAATATTATAATAATATGGTTTCTCATAACTTCATATCTTTCAATCACTTGGCCGACATCGTGAATAAAATTCGAAAGAAGTCGATGTCGAGAAATCACGCAGACAACAGCCTCAATAGAACCTACTCATTCGTAATACCATACTTAGAAACCAATTCTATACCACCCGATATACAAACAATACGTTCATCAAACACGTATGTATACATTCTATTGGATGAACGTATTATTACTACACCTGGCGGTATATACCCAGTTTCTTAATATAGTACGATTTGAATCACACTTTCATCAGCTTGCTACCCACTCTGGTATTTAATAGATCCTCATCTGCATTGCTATATGTTTTTGTTGAACTCACATCTCCATGAAGTGTTCTTTACGTGTTTGTTGGTGCCAATTTGAGTCTCTCAATATATATGCAAAATTTCCAGACACCACGCAAAGCTTTTTCACTGTAGAAAAAACGAACAGCAATCTTTAGACCACCATCGCTGAAGACAATGTGAATAAAGAACCCCAATCCTGGCAACATCACCAACTATATCCATGTCAAATCCTACAAGAAATACAAATGGTATCAAAGATCAAGCAGTCACAAAACCTGAATCTCTGAACGCTACTACAGGTGAAGTCCTAGTGAAGAAATCCACAGGCAAATCACGTGTCCGCAAAGGTCAAACGGAAGAACAATACCAAACTCAATTATATGAATATTTCGAATTGGAAGAGGGCCCCATTCGTACTGAGGTCGATTGGATGAATAATATCAAGGAGCCCGATGATATTTTAAGTTGGGAAAAGTTTGATCTTGAAGTGAAACATGCAAGATTGGTTTTGAATGGTGTTTGCTATCGTTTGTATTTTCAAAGGCGGTATAAGGAATGTTTAGAGTTTGGTACGAAATTATTAGATTTGTACAAGCCGTATAATGAGAACCACAAGAATAAACTTAAGAAGGAGATTGATGAATTGGAATATATGCAAAAGCAATGCTTATCGAAGGACTTTTCATCCATTAATCTTCAAAAGTAGAATTTTTTTCAACGCTACAAGGCCCGGGCGAATCAGAAAACCGATATAATGGTTATATAAATGGGAGAAAGATCCGAAGAATAGATAAAAATAGTGTATATGTCAGTCAAGAAGAATAAAACAAAGAGAAGTATCATAACGACAATATACTGTAATGCTACTGAAACCTACACTACTCCGATTCAGTCAATATAATAATGACCTACGGCTTTGCCGTTTGAAAGTTCCCATACTGCAGATGAGATGCATCGTCCAAACCGTGACTCCGAAAATGACTTTCGAAGGAAACACTGAAGGCATTAGTACGTCAGAAGAAGCTCAAATGAGTAGAATTTTTGGCGGAAGGATTAAGGGAGAAGCACCGAAATCAACGAGTAGAATTCTGACTGGTGGTACCAGAAATATTGCCGGTGTCAAAGTACCTGAAAAACCTATTGCGCCAGATAACTGTTGTATGTCTGGTTGTGTTAATTGTGTTTGGGAAATATATAATGAGGATATCAGATATTGGAAAAAGAAAAGGAGAGAAGCAGCAGATAAGATTAAGTTAACACATGAAGTTTGGCCAGCACGTTGGAATCCTCCATTGGGATTATTAGAAATGAAAAATGTGCCGAGGTCCCTTCGAGAAACTAAGCTCAATTATGACCGTCAAAAGGCTGAACAAGTTGAAAAAACGCCTTCAGATTTATTCACCAAAAGAGATACCCCTTTACCAAAAGCTGTTATTGAAGCTAAAAAGAGACATATAAAAGAGAGGGCTACCAAGAATAAAATGAAAGAACAAGAATCAGGTGAAAAAATTGTTAACAAGATTGATGACGATACCGAGGGTTGGGCAGGTGTGCCTGTTTATATTAAAGTATTCGCTGAATTTGAAAGTAGGCAACGAGACAAAAAAATTAGGAAGAGCTAAACAGATTAAGTCAGATATATTCAAAAGTAATGGAAAACAAGCCGTACCGAATCTATAAAAAAAGCTTAACTAATAAATATAACCTACCCTAATCAAGATAATATATCTATTATTATTAGTATCATCATATCCAGATATTCTCTATATAGCTTGCAGAAAAAGAGCATATAGTTTAACTTATACTCCTTATTTTTTGACGTTTGGCCTTCTTCTCAAAGGCTCCAAACCAGAGGTAAGTTCTTTTAACATTGTACGTAGCTTCTGATAAAAATAAATATATCTTTAAAGCAAAATAAAATATACTGTAGGCGTAATTTTTTTAGTCATTTTTTGATTATCATTGTATCAAAGTTTTATAAAGTTATTACATCATAAAAATAGAGTTAAATTAATTTAATTATACAAAAAGTTTCAGTTTTTCCAAGTTCAGAAAGAATCAAATGATTTATTCCTTCGCATTTTCCTTCGCTTCAGCTTCAGCCTTTCTTTGAGCAGCTAATTTAGCGGATAAATCAGCCATTTGGCTAGCCTCCTTGTTAGCTCTTAAAGCTTGCTTCTTCTCTTCTTCTTTAGCTAAATATCTACCTCTGATCATGTTACCTAGAGAAGCTAATTCTTCGTATTTAGCAATGTATTTAGCCTTGATGGAATCGTAACCTTCATCATATAACCATTCCTCAGCCTTAGCTAACATATCCTTTAATTTGGTTTTTTCAGCGCCAGAAGCGAATGGAGCATATTCTTCATCCAACTTACCACGTAAAGTGTAAATATACTCTTCTAAAGTGTTCTTACGGTCTTCAGTTTCAGCAACCAATTTATCTTTAGCGAACATAGCGTTTTCCTTTTCAATCAATTCGTTCAAAGTCTTGTCATCTAAGGCAAATGTGTGAGCAACAACAGTCAAAGAATCCTTCTTGACAGTTTTAGTGACTTCTCTAAATTCTGGTTCAGCATCTTCTGGAGCATCAGCTGGTAGTGGAACAACTTCTTGGACCTTAATATCATGAACAGTGTAAGCTTCTTCAATAATATGTAGACCAGATGGATCACATCTTAAGACAACCTTAACTGGAACAGATTCTTCACCTTCTGGAACTTCAACACCAGTGATTTCCCATTTAGCGATGTCAGCACCAGTACCCTTTGGTAGTTGGTCAATGTTAGTGTATTGAGCAGCCATTGTGAAGTCACCAGTACGGTTCAAGGTAATCAATTTAGTGGATGGGAAAGTAGAACCAGCAGCGAAAACTTCCATGTGGTCTTCTTCTTCAACTTGTTTATCCCAAGAGTAAGAAACAGAGAATGGGTGGATATCTTCGAATTTGAATGGTCTAACTCTCAAAGTTGGAGAATGGATGGCACAAATGAAAGCGGCACCCTTAGCAATAGCTTCATCTTGGTTCAAAGTTGTAGATAATGGCTTACCGAAGGCTTCAGAAATAGAGTTCTTCAAAGTTGGGATACGGGTGGTACCACCAATAATTTCAACAAAGTCAACATCTTCTGGAGTTAATTTAGCTTGAGCTAAAGCGTTAGTAACTGGTTCAGTGACACGTTCTAACAATGGTTTGACTAATTCCTCTAATTCGTCACGAGTCAATTGAGAAGAAACATCGACATCGTTCATAACAGATTCAAGATTGAATGGAGCTGCAGTGTTAGCAGATAAAACTTTCTTTAACTTTTCAGAAGCAGTTAAAACTCTGTTGTAAGCCTTTGGATTTTCTCTGATATCAATCTTGTATTTACCTTTGAATTCATCAGCGAAATGTTCAGTGATGGCACGGTCGAAATTTCTACCACCAAAATGTTTATCGTAAGCAGTACCTAAGACCTTTAATTCACCCTTCTTGAAAGCCATAATGGAACAAGTGTAAGTGGAATGACCAATGTCGACGAAGGCAACAATTCTTGGCTTTTCTTCACCTTCTGGTAAATCAGTCTTGAAGACACCGTAAGAGACGGCAGCAGCGGTAACATCGTTGACAATTCTGACAGGGTTCAAACCAGCAACTCTGGCAGCATCAGCAATTGTGTAACGTTGTTCTTCAGTGTACCAAGCTGGAACAGCAACACAAACATCGTTAATGTTAGCCTTGGTTTCTTGTTGGACAGTGTTCTTAACCTTACCAATAAACATGGCGGCTAATTGAGTAGCGTTGAAAGTGTGCTTTTCACCTGCAAGTCTAACTTCAGCACCAATCTTTTCATCATCGGTCTTAACTAATTTAGAAGTGAAATATTCGGATTCAGTAGAGAAATCTGGGTGGGCATAATCTAAACCAACGATTCTCTTCAAGTTACCAACGGTGTTCTTAACATTGGAGGTTTCCTTGGTTTTACCGGTTTCACCTAAGTATCTGTTTTTTGGACCGAAACCAACTAAAGATGGAGTGGCACGGTTGGAGACTTCATTGACGACAACGTCAATACCTCTGTTTCTAGCAACAGCTAAGACGGAGTTGTTGTTACCTAAATCTAAACCAAATGGAGTACTCATAATGTGTGGTTGGTATTTGTGTGCTTGGATTACCTTACCTTTTAAGAGTAACAATTATCAATAAATTCATGACAATCTAGTTAAATAGTGTCGAAAACGATCTTTTACAGTCATCGCAAGTTAAATTTTTCATTTACATTGAATTTTCCAGAATTCCACGTTGAGCATTCCGAAAAAAAAAAAAAAAAAAGAAAAAAGAAGAAAGATCTCGTAACACGCGATTTTAAATTCCACCTATAGTAAATATTAACGGAAGGTGTCATGGACATCATGTCACATTCTCAAAAGCGTCTAATGGCAGAATGTCATGAATAAAGATTATAAGATACTTAACATTACCTTGCTTTGCCTTTAACTACAATAATTATGCCCAAATCGTTGGGTATCGTGAGGCTTGTAAACATAATGATTTATGTACACACCATGTTCACCTGTTTCGAATTCTTACGCAAAATATCTCTTCAATTATTAAAAATACAGTTACATATCTACTTCTACAAAATTGTCAAAAAAAACAATTGGTAAAGTAAGCCATATTATTTAATGCTTTCTACCTTTCTTCTTACTAACAATTTGGAACTCCCAATCGTCCTTACTACCTTCCGGCAAAGCCAGAGCTTCTTTCCATGTCAAAGGATCCATTAATTGCTTTTCACAATCAATACGCTTCTTAATGAAGTCGGTCGCAAATCTTCTCCCATCCATTATGGAACTATTTGAGTATATGGTATCAGCAATAATTTCCTTTGTTTCTAAACCTGCAGGCAAACTTAGTAAAACTTCAAGAACACTATTTACTGAGATCCCAGGGTTTAGATGCATTTGAGATCTACACCACTTCAAAAATGTTTGACGTGCAGAAATCGATGCATTACCTGGGTACGAAGGAGAAACTCCTGGTGAATTTGATTTCAATTTTAAACCAGGAATACTTGTCGAAGAACCAATTTGTTTAGTAGTTGAAGCCTTGCTTTTCTTTTTCATCGCTTTCGTAATGGCTGGCATGGGAGTAGCAGCTGGTACCGATGTTGTAGATTTAGTAGACGAACTTACTGTTGTCCAAGCATTACTGTTAACACTTTCCGTTGCCGCCGTCGACTGTGAGTTACCTTGTAATTGCTCCCAAATTTTTTGTTGCTCTTCAATAAATGTTGACTTGGATTTTTTGGAGCTTGACTTGATTTTGAGTTTAGTTTTGGTTTCCAATTTCTTACTTACTGATGGAGTAATATTTACCTGTATTGGTTCTTGAGTTGGTTTATCGGCCCAACTTAATACTGATTTCATTTCATTTGCCTTTTGTTCTTCTTCGACTAATTGTTGATTCAACTTCAAAAGATTTTCACGATTTTGACGTTCACGTTCTTTCTTTTCCTGTGCTTTTTTAAGCTCTTCTTGCTTTAAATACTCGCCAATTGACAAACCCTTTTTGGTAGAAGTAACATTGTTGGCGCTATTGCTATCTGCCCATGGAGCTACATTATCAGCAGAAACAGAATCTGATTTTAACTCTTCCAGTTCTGCATCCTCTTTCTTCATTTTACGTTGCCTTTCTTTCTCTTCCTTTCTTAAATGTTTCAATTTCTTCTTTTCTTCTTTTTCTTGTTTCTTTACCTTCTTCGATCTCTCTTTCCTGGCTTCTTCTTCTTGTTCTTCTAATAATTTCTTCGCCATCAATTCAGCCTTCTCTTTACGCTTCTTTTCGATTTCTTCAGCATTATCTGTTTTCTTCTTCTTCTTCTTTTTCTTTGAAGTTGATACTTCTTCGGGTATGTTTTCAACTTCTTCAGTAGCACCTTCTACATAGTCCTGCTGAACAGGCGCCTTCTCTTCTTTGGTGACAACTTGTTCCTCCTCGATAGCTGGTACTGTTTCTTGTAAGGATTCAATATGCTGCTCAACTTGAGGCTGAGACTGAGGTTCATCCTGAGCTGTCATATCAGGATATTGTACGCTTATCGGAGCAGCAGCAAGGGTTGGAACTTCGAACGAATCATCTAATTTGGTAACGATTTTTCTCGTATTCATTGGGATTTGAACAACGACTTCCCTGTAGTAGCTTCCGTCATCGAATTTCAAGTTCAAGATTTCATCTAATGTATAATCATCACTTCGAATATTCGCTAATTCTTTAGCTTTCTGCTTGATTTGTTCATCTGCATCGTGAGCTTCACTAGATGGCAAATCACTGTTATTAGTAGTGGCAATATTCTTACCAATGGCGTAATGTGAAGCAATCTTATCGAATGTGTCGAAAGGATCTTGGAAATTGTTCACTTTAGCAATCAAATCATTCAGTGTGATATATTTTTCATTGATTCCGAATGGTTCCATGGATGTGTTGACCCTTTGAATTTGTAAGCTTGGTTGAAAATAACCAGCTTGCAACCATTGAGACATTGAAGTTGAGGGAAATGGACCTTGCTGTTGGCCATGAATATCAATGTATCGCCATTGTGATATTACATGAATAGGACGAATTGCATTCAAAGCAGGATTACCAATACCAGGCGGCGCAGGTGGCCCAAAATAACCCGCATGTGGTTGTGATGTATCGACAACTAAGTTTACAGGCAAACTGGATGTAATATTTGGATGTTGTTGGACAAAACTAAAGGGTCTATTTTGAGTGAGATGTGACATCTGCAGCGCTAACTCACTTTTGCTTTGACTTTGCAACGCAGAGAGAGACGTTGTACTATGGGATCCCATATAATTCGCCGAAGGCCAGGTACTATTACCAGCGTTATTGCTATTATTATTATCAAGCGATGGACTTTGCATATTTTCTTTACCCAAAAATGGGGACCCCGATCTTTGGATGTTCATCGAATCTAGTAGGCGACTTTTTTTGTTTAAGCTATTAGCTGAAGCTGATTGCGTAGAGGCTGTTAAGCTTGAGGTGCCAGAATTCGTTGCAGTTACTCCAATGTTCATATTCACCAGCTTCTCTAGTGGGTCGGTACCTTGAGTTTGACCATTAGCTGCTTCAGTATGGGAAGCGACGATATGGAGATCGCTTAATCCGTTCACCATTGGATCAATCGGGAAGTATTGCGAATGAGTAGTTGGTGTTGCAGTGGGCAGCTCTTGGTTCATTTTAGCGGCGGTATAAACACTATCAATCATAACAACTTGTAGCCTCTGTATTTAACTTGAATACTGCTACTATCAATCTCTTCTTCAAGTAGGTTTGTAATTAAGAAATTGAAAAAGAGATATCCATATATTCTAACTTTGGCCCGGGGACAACAACAGCGCTGTTGAGGAAAGAATAAATGCAGGGTTGTCGTCTAGCGCGAGTAACGGTTGTCTAGGATAAGATAGTAGCAGGAAATGATAATTGCTAGGTTATCCACATAATTGAATTGAAGCAATAAAGAATTTTAGATATTTGCAATTGATTTGAATGGTTTATCTGCTTGGAAATCTATGTTGTCTCAATTGATTACAGGAAACAGATGTTTCCTCTCAACAAGAACCCAGTTTATTAGAAGCTTAACCAAACTTCCCGACAGTCAAAAAATCAGGTCCCAATTTGTATTCCAAAGAAAAGGAAGCATTAAGGCGATCAATGAGCTTTATAAGGAGAATGCTGAGAATATAGAAGTATCTATAAACGGTTGGATTGACAATAAACCGAAACATATTGGTAAAAATATTAGCTTCGGAGTTTTAAGGGATCCCAATGGAGACACAATCCAATTAGTGGATTCCCATTCTTTACTAAAAGGTATCAGCAGAGAAACTGTCGTACAGGTAAAAGGGACTATATCTAGCAAGAAAAATAGTAATTTGTATTCAAATCGATTGGAGTACGAATTAAAACTGAACGAACTTTCTGTTTTGAATCTATCAAATGATAAACCTTCTCAATTGCAAGATTTTAAGGAAAGGGGGAATTATCCTCCACAGTATAGATACTTACAGTTAAGGAACCCTAAATACAGTGACTTTTTAAAGAAAAGATACGAAATTTCTCGAATAGTAAGAGATATTCTTAATAAAGAGAACTTCTTGGAAATAGAGACACCTATTCTGTTCAAGCCAACTCCAGAAGGTGCTAGAGAATTTTTGGTCCCAACAAGAGTAAAGAAAGCTAAAAAGGGAATTCCGACGTTTTATTCACTAACTCAAAGTCCTCAGCAATATAAGCAACTATTAATGGCAAGTGGCTTTTCGAACTATTTTCAAGTGGCACGTTGCTTTAGAGATGAAGATTTACGTGCCGACAGACAACCTGAATTTACTCAAATTGATCTGGAAATGTCATTCGCCTCTGGGAATGATGTAATGCAGCTCCTCGAGCAACTTGTTCCAAAAACATGGGATGAATTGAGTATCACTGGTGAATTATTCACACTAGATCACAGTGGGAAGAAACTCATACCTGTTCACGAGAACAGAAATGAAATATATAGATTGACTTATCAACAGGCCATGTCACTATATGGGATAGATAAACCTGATTTAAGGGCGCCTGACTTGAAAATTGTAGACCTTTCTGAATTTAGAGCAACCGCCAATAGAAATAAGAAATTCCCTACCTTTGAAGTAATAGTATTGAGAAATGCTTTCGATTCAATTGAAAATTACAAGGAGAATTGGCATTTCCTTGACAACGCACAAAACTATACATACAGAACACCATTGGTAGTACCAATAACCAATGATGAAGCAAAGACTACATGGTTCGAGAAATTTCAATCCATAGCAGCTTTTGAAAACCCAAAAATGATTTCAAAATTTTTAAACTTGAAACAAGGTGATATAATCTGTGGGAGTACAAGAGAACCTAATGGCTCCATTTTTGAAAATCCAACTCCACTAGGAACATTACGTAAACTAGTTTTGCAATCGGAAATTGGTAAAAGACTATACCGCGAGACAGATCATGATGTAGCGTCATGGGTGATTGATTTCCCACTATTTTCACCGTTAACTAATGAACCTGCACCAAATGATGACTTCCCAATTTACCAACATGATAGGTTGATGTCAACCCATCATCCCTTTACAATGGTTAATTTATCCGATTATAACAAGTTGAATAAGAATCCTACCAAATGTAGAGGTCAACATTATGATCTTGTGATCAACGGTATCGAATTAGGTGGAGGATCTACCAGAGTACATGACCCGGAACTCCAAAACTTTATATTCGAAAGTATTTTGAAGATTGAGAACTCAGAAGAACTTTTTGGTCATCTGTTAAACGCCTTTGCAATGGGGACACCACCTCATGCAGGGTTTGCCATTGGGTTTGATAGGATGTGTGCAATGCTATGTGGGACTGAAAGTATCCGTGATGTGCTCGCATTCCCCAAAAGTATAACAGGTACTGACCTTGTAGTAAAAAGCCCCAGTCTCGTTGATGAAGACGTGCTCAAACTTTACAACATTGAATATAAAAAGAATTAGGGTTGTTCTAAGCGTGTCATATCTCTTCTTGTCAATATATAACTTCCAACAAATACGTTATTTACGAACAATCTATAAAATTTGCATCTCTTAGTATTCAAAAAAAAAATGGTCTAGCTGTATTCTTTATATTTACATGATAAATAGTGAGAGGGATTCGGTATAGAACGAATAATCTCAGTTTGCTATCTTTATTCAAATTTGATAGTTTTACCCAGTTCTGGGCAAAAGCAATGATCTTTTATACCTTTCCATTCGGCCAACATTTCCAGTTTCTGTTTAGGTTCTAAGAAATATTCCCCACTCAACAAGAATGTACCCCAATGAACACCCAAAACATTCTTAATCTCTAAATCCTGCATAATATCAATGACTTCCTTCGAGTTTATATGCCTAGGTTTCTGATGCCATTCAGGACAATACTGACCACAAGGAAGTAGCGCCAACTTACAACCACCACCAAATCTATTTTTTATCCGTTGATATAAATCCTTAACATAACCAGTATCGCCTGCATGGAACAGAATAGGCTTACCCTTGTGACTCAGCAAGAAGGAACACCATAATGATTGATTAGTGTCTAATATAGACCTTCCTGACCAATGCATTGCTGGTGTACTAGAGATAAAGTAGTTTTCGTTATTTTTTGTGAGTTGTACTGATTGCCACCACGATATTTCGATAACATTTTGAACTTTATGTTTATCCATGAATGGTTTCATTCCTTTTGGTATGATCCATAACGTGTTAGCATCTTTCCAGTATTCCAAACTTTTTGGATCTAAATGATCAGGATGATTATGCGATACTAGGATGATGTCTGGGGTAGGTACATCCGATATTTCACAAGGTCTAAATGTGATTCTCTTGGGTCCAAGCTTTTCATGGATAAGGAAGTCACTAAAGATAGGATCAGTTAGGATCTTCAATCCATTATAGGTTGTAAAATTACACGATTGCCCTAACCATGTGTTATATATCGGAATATTCACATTTGATTCCTCTGCAGATGGAGAAGTTTCAAATGATAATGGGTCATCAACTATCTTATGTTTTATAAGTTTCTTCGGAGACACACGAGATGGTGGTGGGTCAACTTGTCGTTTACACCAATCAGGTTTATGAATAGGCATCAATTGATCCATTTGTTCCTTCGTTGGAGGTAACCCACCTCTATTAACCTCAAATATTTCAACGAACCTATTGAAGAAAAATTCATAAATTGTTTGTATTCGATATTCGACAAAGGGATTTTCATATCTCCCCAGAACTTGTAGTGGGGAATATTTTATCAATGTACTTTTAAAGTTCCCTTTCTCTTTATTCTCTTTATCATATGCTTCCACCAATTGACTATCTCTATATCGTTCTTCAATTTCCTTCGCTGTAGATATGGTAACGTATAATGCATAACCAGTATATGGAAATAAGAATGTCAAAAATGTTCCTAATATGTAGCGTCTCTTTTGCTTAGGAGGAATCTTCGTCTTCTTTATTGTGCCTTGGAAATTATATGAATAAAAACGAGTGAATCCTTTACTGGAACATTCTCTGAGTATTCTCGACCCTTTATAAGACGGTATTATTCTTCTCATACCCACCGAGCATAGTCTCATTATTCCATATAAGCGAACGAGTGGAATAGAGAATGAATATATTGTAGTGGTATATGTTTCTTGTAAAAGGATCTGGAAGATACAACACAGCTACTTTTATCAGCATATAACATCAACTGTTCCGATTATCAATTATTTGTATATAATTCGGGTACGTAACGTTATATATGTATTTTACTCTTTGCCAATCTTCCCGGGCCTTGTTAAATGTATAACTTTTGACGCTTTCAATTTAACTAAGGGTTGTTTCTTTTACCTTTGATTACATTAAATCGAAATCAGGCCAAAAGGTCACAACAAAAAGGTTTGAAACTACTTATATTTCCAGTTTTATATAACTAAAACAATACTATATTGAGCTTTCACTGTTCAGGCTTGATTTAAGAAATACAAACCTAAAAGCAAATCAACACCAATCAATGAAGGTCTTGAATTTTAATCAGGACGCCACCTGTTGTGTGGTCTATACGGCTCCACATATAGTGAGCATTTACAATTGTGATCCATTTGGTAAATGCTTTGAGTTAGATTCCAGACTTAAAAGTACTAATACTAATAAACACGCCGATAATGCCAATAATTCTATGGATGGGAGTAATACAAGTGGTAACTTACGAGATGAAGAGGTGGAAAATGAAATTATTGAAGAATCTTTGACAAATCTTTCCAATAATAATAATAATTTAACAAGTATGGATGATAGTGTTGTTGTGGAAATGTTATTTTCCACTAGTTTAGTGGCAATTGCGGACAGAAGTCAAAGTTCAATAAAGAGCAAGAGATTAAAAATCGTTAATACTAAGAGGAAGTCAACCATATGCGAGATTTCATTTTCTCATGCTATTGTTGACGTTGTAATGAATAGGAAAAGGATGTGTATTCTTTTGGAAAGCGATCAAATTTTCGTATACGATATATCATGTATGAAACCCCTAGAGACGATTGATCTTTGGGAAGATCATATTAAGAATAATACTGCTGCAGCAGGAATTGTCAGCAATATAAGAGAGACTAGTGATCCTAAGAGTCACACTCAAAGGAAGAGAAGAAACTCCTTAAGGTCTAGATTAAGGCCACGGATGGTACTGAGTAACGATGATAGAAGTATCTTATGTTATACTTCATATAGTTCGACCAAAAATCAATCGGATTCGTTTGTTCTAAATGATATCGTTGTTTATGATGCCTTAAATGTAACACCGTTGAATTATTTAAACTCTGTCCACAAAGGGAACATTGCGTGTTTGGCAATTAACTATGATGGTAAACTAATTGCAACAGGATCCGACAAAGGAACGATAATAAGGATCTATAGCACAGGTGTAGATTGCGAATTTAATGCTTCCAAAGCACTAAAATACGAGTTCAGGAGAGGAAGTAGGACTTGTAATTTATATCAATTATCATTTGACAGGAAAAGTTCAATGCTAGGATGTGTTGGTGACACAGATACTATCCATATATTTAAATTAGATCCTGAATCTTCTGATGAATTTCCTGGACTTAACAGTCAAGAAGAACAATTGTTGGATCAGAACGATGAAATTCAAAAGCATACCAACGGTGATGATAAAAAATTTGTCAGGGATCCCTCAAAACAATTATCACATTTTTTCTCCAAACGGATTAAAGCATCAATACCAAATCAAAATTTGCGTCGTGATTACGCACATATATCAATGAATGAATCATTAAGGTATTGTTTAGGATTTCCAGGTGAATTTCCTAATCAAGTTTATGTTGCGAGTGATGATGGGACATTTAAAGTCTACAGTCTCCCGTCCACACCTGGAGAATGTATTTTAATGAAAACAAGTAAGTTCGATTAAGAAAACTAAGATTATAATCATTGTGCTAAAAATGATGGATATGAATATGAATATGAATATGACTGCAAGTATGACTCCCAATACGAATATTAATTATAAATGAGTATATACGATATAGTTTAGTATTTGTTGTATATATAAGCGATGAGGATCCTGAATTATCTGTTCCAGAACCATCTTTTCTTTGCAGCAACTTCTTCAGAATTATCTAAAGAGACGTTTCTTTCCGTATTTAATTCTCCATTAATGTTAGCGTTTCGCATAAGTTCCTTAAGTTTGAATTCTAAATCATTAACCTGGTTCTGTAAGTCAATCTCTCTTTCTTCATACATATACTTCCACCAAAAATAATGACAGGTTAAATAAACAGAAGAACTCAACAGCAAGAAAATCCAAAATGGTCTCCAAAATTTCTTTAATGGTATATCCTTGTTAGTCAAAGATTTTTCATTTTCTTGGAAATCCTTCAACATTTTCAATTCATCCTTTAAATTCAATTCTTGAGTTTTTTCATCTATTAGCTTTTTAATAACTGCCGGATCAACATCATCTAATGAATCAAATTTGACTAAGTCTTCTAAGGAATTCACCTCCACTTTGTTTTGTTGATGTTTCGATCTTTTTGATTTCAGATAGTAAGGTGTATTAGTGATAGTTCTGTAAGCAATCTTTGTAAAGTGACTATTGTTAATGGGGAGTACCCTCCTCACGTTCGATATCGTGGAGCCTTTTGTACAGAAGTGCTTCAGAAACATGTTTTTTTGTTCCTTTTTATTCAGGTGTATTTAGTTCTGGAAGATTCCTCGAGGGTGGTAGTTCTTGTTCTTCTCCTCTTCCAAACAATCAAGTGTCGATTCAGTGTAGTATATTTTTGCGTGACGTATTATTATTAAAGAAGATAAGATAGTGTGTAACGTTCACGTTAAACTTCACAAAACCAAATTTGGGTATTAAATTATTTAAACCCCGGCGGCAGGGGGGAGGACTTATAAAGTGATTTACACTACTCAAAAAGTCATACTGTTACAGAAGAATTTCGGTATTTCTGTATTAAGCTCCCTAATAATTGAATATTGCTACCTTTTTTGTCTCTCATCTATGTAATTTTACGTAAGTAATAATATATTTGCAGTAAACGGTATGTCTTGGCTACCTAAGGTTTTCATTGTTAACTACGAAAGAATAGTGCAAAAAGTATGCGTGCATGTAAGGTTACGTAATTAGTGCTCAACCTCAATCTTGCATTATCATGCAATCGTATATTCTTCCAGTATTTCTAATGACTAACTTTGACCTTATGTAAGAAAGCCATGTGACTGTTTCAAATTCCTTTGATAGGTATGTTTTTGGCGATAGAATGAACACAGTTTTTTTCCTTTCTTTGTATGGTCGAACGGACAAAGGATACTTAAAGCTTGATATTAATTTATACTATAGGAAACAGATAATAATATTTTCTGTGAAACGTATCAAAATAATAATATTAATCAGTAGTAATAGCAATAAAAAATAAAATATAAAAGAAGTAACCTAGTCAATAAATCATATTATTAACACATGTTTTCAATGGAAGAAGATAAAGTAACGAGATCCTCCACTAATGATTCAAAAAAGGAAATCAATTACAAACGGACTGCGGAAATGTTTCTCACTAGATATAAAGATTTTATAATTAAGAAATTCCAATTAAATAGTGATGAAAGACGATTCAATTTTTTACTTCGATCGAATGCATTTGCTAGAGAGTTAGTTAGTTTAAGTGAACGGTATTGCACAGTTTATGAGAATGGAGAATGGTATTCTATTGTATTGGAAACATTGGATTTAGAAACCATTTATGAGAACGTTGATTCCGTGAAGATTGAAGAGCCATTAGAATATTCAGATGTATTGGTGAAAGAATTATTAAGATATTTTAAAAATGATTTTTTCACTTGGTGTGATAAACCTAAATGTAGGAAATGTCATGATTCTTCGAAACAAATTTTTGATTCTATACAAGGTGCTACACGAGAGGAAAGTCTTTACGGATGTGGTGCAGTGGAGGTATTTAAATGTTCTGAATGTAATGAATTGGCAAGGTTCCCAAGGTATAATGATCCAATTAAATTATTAGAGACAAGAACTGGACGTTGTGGGGAATGGTGTAATTTATTTACTTTAATATTAAGATCTTTTGGATTGGAAGCTAGATATATTTG
Source organism: Naumovozyma dairenensis CBS 421 (assembly GCF_000227115.2). Classification (NCBI taxonomy): domain Eukaryota; kingdom Fungi; phylum Ascomycota; class Saccharomycetes; order Saccharomycetales; family Saccharomycetaceae; genus Naumovozyma; species Naumovozyma dairenensis. Next base: position 550,626 of record NC_016483.1, read on the forward strand.
GAATAAAGAAGATCATGTTTGGTGTGAATACTATTCACCTTTTTTAAAAAGATGGGTTCATGTTGATTCATGTGAACAATCTTTTGATGAACCTTTTATTTATTCTGTGAATTGGAATAAAAAAATGAGTTACTGTATTGCATTCAATAAAGACGGTATGACTGACGTTAGTAAACGGTATATTTTACAGAATGCCCTTCCAAGGAATTTAATATCTGAATTAGATTTGAAATTCCTATGTATGTATGTTACTAAAAAATTGCGAAGAGGATTACCAAGTGATGATATCTACAGATCATTTTGTCGAGACGAAAATGAAAGGTTTGAATGGTTGAATAAAGAGAAGAGGGAAGCAGATAAAAGGGAAGCTAGTTCTAATGATGCTTCAAAGACATCAGGAATCACAGGCAGACAAAGTGGAGCGCCAGATTGGAAGGCCCAGCGAAATGAAGACGGCCGATAATGCCAGTTATAAAAGGAAGTAAAGGATTTCCTAGCTAATACTTTAGCATCTATTTTCACTATGAAATGAAGGGTAGAAAAAACCCCTAAAAAAGGAAGAAACAACGACGACAACATAACTACAGGCTATTATCGCTAATAGATGTATGGAATAGAAGGAAATGAATTTAGCGTTTCTAGCTTTTTGTTTATTCCTGGGAACTGACTAAAAAGGTTTTTAGATACTACGTGTATAACTTAACTTAGCCTACGAATAGAAGCATGGGCAACAAGCTTCTATGTTCAAGTCAAAAAGAATGGGCACATTTACATATACATTATATGTTTGCAGTTTTCTGAAGTATAAAGGAATGATTGAAGATATATATATATATGCTGCTGCTATGGACATAAATATCTTGATAATATGTGTGATAGAACCAATTGACCCTGAATTCAGTATGACATTCCCTGATTTCTGATTTGAAACAGCAATTTGGATATCTCATGATATTTATATATACGTATGTATTATTCCCCCCTCAATTAAAGTGCGGGACTTTTGAATGAGGGAAGTTTTCGCGTCTTGCCGGAGTTTTTCCTGCCATAGATAACCACACGCAGTTATGTACCGTGTGTTTTACACAGTGGAGACTCCTGTGGAGTGAAGGTGTAGTGAAGTGGTATTGTTTTCATTGTTTTGATCTCTTGTTGTTATTGATTTATTCTGTTTTAAATAGTGTCCTTTCAAAATGGTTATAATAACGCATTGTGAACCCCAAATGTAACCAACGGTTTTTCATACAGACTATTATATTATATTGGAAAACAGTAAACTTATAAAACACAAACACCTGCACATACTCATACACAACTATAAACAGATGGTAAATTTATCAGATTTCTTTTCTCCTGAGCCCATTCGCGTTACTAATGAAATAGATACGTCAATTGCTCTACCCACGTTGGTCCATAAGAATGTTGATCATGTTCAAAATAAAATTGATGAAGAAATTGATCGAACTAGAAATTATCAAGATATAAATCCGGATTTGACTGACCTTCATTTCTTATTCAGTTTAAATGACAGCAATAACTATAAGGAAGCAGAAGAAAATACATCTTCAAACAAAGAAAACGGGAATTGTGCAAATTTAGACGTTAATGATGGGCTATTAACGGCGAATAAGCATAAGATAACGAAAAAAGGAGAATAAATCCATTCTATAGGCCCTCTTTGAAGATAAAGAAACTTCTCACGAAAAAGAAAATATATAAGGGAGAATGTAACAGAGATAATAATACAACAACGCCATTGGGAGAACTGAATAGAAATACAACCCTCTCTATAGCAGCTAAACAGGAAACTGAACAATGAAAAAAAAAGAATGAAGGAGTTTTGTCAACGTGAGAATAATGTCAATTTTTTACTTCTAAGATCCCAAATGATCCTATTGTACATATATAACGAACATTAAACGCAACACATTTTTCTTTTCCTATATAGATCTAGAATATTTCAATTTAGCAAAAAAAAAAACTTGTTTTCTATAAGAAAACAAAAAATAGCGAAATTATATATACATATATATATATATACATGCACGTGTATTACTGTAGATTATGGAAAAGTTAGATGTTAAACTTGGATAAAATGAAGAGACAAGCAATAAAAAATTAGGGAATTGAAGTCTAGTGATTGATCTATTTTTTTTCCGGGATTTCTTCTAATTTAGGAGTCTTTGATATCTTAGTGGTATCATCATCATTATTCTTTTCTTCTTTCTCAATATCTTCCTTGTCAGTAGAAGGAGTCTGTGCAATTTTATTCTTCTTATCTAAATTTCTCTTTATTCTTTTCATTTTCTTTTGATAACTATAAGAATCGACTTCTCCGAACCCATATAATGGTTTAAAACTATCCAAGACCCCACAATCTTCGAACAAATTGGGGAAAATCCAAAATCCACCTGTTTTTTTACTAACAAACAACAAAGACATAACATATAGTATCAATCTTAAGACAGCAATGACCAATAATGCGACAATTAAACCAAGTGACCCCATGGAAACATAATAAGATGAACGTCTCATTGACCTTGGCCATAATGGATAACAAACTAATGCTAATAAGATAGCAATGACAGCGATAACGATTACATAGTCGGTGAATGATTTTGGATTATAATTCCAGACGTAATATTCATTTGGAGATAAAGTAGCCTTATTGGATAAGACTAAATTTGGATAATCTTTATTTGGTTTCAGTCCATTTGCTTTACATTCATGGTTATGCAATTTTGTAGCAGGCACTACTAATTGGGATTTAATTAAAAGGATGAAAACAGTACGGGCATCTTCTGAGGATGTCACGGGAGGGTATAAATCTGGTTGGTTCGATGATTTTTTTTTGTATTCTGGAGATTCTAAAGCTCTAACAAATCTTTTATAACGGAAAAAATCAACAGTTCTGGATTGAAATAAACCTTGTCTTTGTTTCAATTCCTTGTGGTGACGTAATAGTTTGGCGATGGCCAAAGTACTAGCAGGGTTTAATTCAGACATATCTTTTCTACTTTATCGAGTGAAGAAACACTAAAATATTCAAATGAGAGAATGGTTGCGTATTTCCTTTGCAATATATAGTCAATCGAAAAGTACCTCTATAAATGCAATTGGTTTCTATTAAAATTGAGTAACAATTGTATCGTAGTAATAATATGTATTCTGATAGTCGCACGCTGTTCTTAGTTCCTTTTACTGTAACCAAACGACACTCTGCATCAATTCCAGTTTAGGCGCGCATAGTACGTAAATGGCCTCTTTCATCATCATCATCACGGACGGACTGTTGACAAGAAACATAAAATAAAGTTACATATTTTCGTAGTGTAGTATAATTAATCTGAGTGATGGAGGTGGTTAACAACAAGAATTTATAGAGCAAATATGTATGTATATACATTATTACTTGCTGCAAGAGTGGGAGTATTTTTTTGTTACTTCCTTAAAAGTTCATCATTCAGCTCCTCTCTCTCCAATTTGTCCCCGTCGGTCGAGTAGGGCTGCAGATTATATCCGAAACGAGTCGCCCAGTTCATCTCTTATTCTTCAAATCAACGTCGACAAATACCAATAAAATTCTATCATGTATAGTTTCAAGTTAATTTTTGACCACATCCTTTATTGCACTCTTCTAGTGTTAGTGTTTGTTGGAATCAATTGAGTATAGTAGACCGAACTGTCACTGTCATCCTAGCTCTGACAGTAAACGCAGCGAAATTGAATTGAAAAATCGTCATTGACGGAAGGTATTGTTGGCCGATATTGCACTCACGACAGGCAAGCCATGATTTTTTCATTTTCCCTTTTTCGCCGGGGCCCCTTTCTTTCGCGCCGTCCGCGCCGTCCCCAACGTCTGTCACATTCTGCGCCGTCTGTCAATTGACAGAGAGAAAAAGAGAGAGAGGAAACTTCACAGAGCTTTATTTTTGATAGTCAACAATCAAAATAGTAGGAGGTAGGAGGCATGTAGGTAATAGTTAGTGCGTACGTACTTAGTACCGATAATATACACAGATATGCAATTTATAGACTGTCTGAATGTCATCCATCCATCGACGATGGTTAAGCACCCAAATACAGATAATGCATGATATACAAAGTCACAAACATCTCTAAAGGAATCATCTTTCTCTCTACATCTCCATTTCTTGAAGCAATATTTAGAGTTTCCCTTTCGTAAGCACTTATCATTTCTCTCTCTCTCTCTCTCCCTTTCTCTCAATCCATAAGTTCTTCGAACGAATGAATCGATCAGTCTAATATCATCTGAGATTGCATAAGCAGGATCGGTCGAATTGTATGAACGTATAACTGTATATCTACAAAAAACACACACACAATAATACTATGAAATACTTGCCCGAATTCATAAACCATTTCGAACCCTTCTTCTTCGTAATGGTAATGGGCACAGGAATATCCTCCGATTTACTTCATTCTTTCCCCTACCCAGCTTGCTGGTTGAAAATATGTTCCTACATAATGTTCGCCATCGCATGCATAATATTCGTCATTTTACAAATATTCGCCATATTACATCTATTCATATACTCCAGTGAAAATGGATTCCAAGCATATTTTAACCACTATTTTAGAAATTTGAATCATAACGTTTTTTGGGGTACATACCCCATGGGTCTCGTCACTTTAATCAATTACATCTCCATGATTGCCATCAAAGAAGCCGCAGGGACTGTCCATGCAAAGAGATTGATGTATTTAGTATATATAATGTGGTGGTATGACGTTCTCATCTCTTTGTTATCAGCTTGGGGGATCTCATTCATCATTTGGCAAGATTATAATTATACCGAGAACAAAAATAAAAACAAGGATTGTAGAAGTAATTCTAATCAAGAAAATTTAGAAATCACAAGGAGTTTCCTATCAAGGAAGACCGCTCATAGTCAATTGAAAAGTATCCTATTATTGGCTGTTATACCCATCGTGGTTGTCGCATCAAGTAGTGGGATTTTCACAATGACAGATTTATTTTCTATCCATTTCAATAGGAATATTCAATTGTTAACATTGTTCGTTACTGCATTGTTGTGGTTACATGCTATCATTTTTGTTTTCATTTTGATCTCCATTTATTTCTGGAATCTTTACGTTAATAAGATCCCTGCCATGTCACAAGTATTCACTTTGTTTCTAGTGTTGGGTCCCCTGGGACAAGGTAGTTTTGGTATACTATTATTAACGGAAAACGTTAGAAAATATGTTCAAAGATATTATCAAACTAATACCGGCACCGCAATATCGTTAGAACAACAAATTTTAACTTTATCAATCCCATGGTCTTTCAAAGTCATGGGATTAGTCTTAGCCTTGGGCTTATTAGCCATGGGTTATTTCTTCTCCTTCATATCATTTATTTCAATCATTTCGTATAGCCAAAAGAGAGAAATTGATCCAGAAACGGGAAAATATAAAAGAATTTATCATTTCCATAAGGGATTTTGGGCAATGACTTTCCCCATGGGGACAATGTCCTTGGGGAGTACAGAAATATTTGTTCAATATAATGAATATGTCCCCACGGGTGCATTCAGAGTCATCGGAACCATTTACGCAGTCATTTGTATATTATGGACTATATTTTGTTTACTCGGTTCAGCTTATATTTATTGGATTCCTGGTATGAAAAGCCTGTTGCAATCCGCTTATAACAATAATAAAGAAAATTCTGGTAATAACGATCCATCAATATCTGATTCAACTACCATGGATAAACCAAGTATCGAACTACCGTATTATGAAGGAAGTGACAACGAAGATAACGACGAAAACGACGAAAATGATCGAGATAGAAACGATTCAGATATTATAACAAATAATTGCATGTATTCACCGAATATGGTTTGACGGAGTGTACCATCTTTTGCATAGAAAGTAATATCTTTCGTATTGATACAATTCACATAAAAAAAAAAGAAAAAAGAATCGCATTTGTAACAGGTCTTTATTTTAGAGTTTTATTTCAATTTCATATACAACAACTATATAACGTTTGAAGAATATTAGACTTATTCATTTGCCCAGCACTCTTATTTATATATCATCTAAGTTCTAAGATAGTCCCGGTCTGCAATTTACGTACATACATATATAAAAATCCATACTTTTTTTAAGGTCATATTCTTTTAGGAGAGAAGACCATCCCCCTCCTCTAGGTAAGATTAGAAAGAATCAAAAACTCCAGTGCTGCATTTCGTAACGGAAACTAATCTCATTACTTAAGGGATCACCTGTAAGAGAGTTCTCTTGATTTTAATCCTTTAAGGAAAACAAAAACACGACAGACAAACAAAGACCCCAGATCTCTGTCCTTTTCGCTTAGTAAGGTAGCTTTCGAGAACTTATTAAGCTATGAAAATTTTGTAATCTACGTACGTAAATAAGTAAAAAACATCTCTCAATTAAGCCCAAGCCTACTACGTCCGAACGTCCCTCTCAACTCAATGAATAATCCCTCTCACTATCCATGCATGCTCAGCATCACCTATGTTCTTCATTTTACTTACTTACATAGAGACGTTCTGTTCTGTGAATAATCTTTCTGACGCATTTCTCAAAAATTTGTAATCTTTTCTCTCCGCTTATTAAGGAAAGAACAACTTTTAGTTGAAAAAGTACCGTAATTTGCGTACGTGCATATAATAGAGTGAAGGGATTATTATATATAAGGAGGCCAACTCGAAAGTTGAAAAGAAAGAAACAATTCATCTTTCCTCTAAATATATGCTTTCCCATTCAATAAATCAATCAAGAATAATAACAAGAATCATGTCAACAACAATTAAGAAACATTACGACTATCTAGTCATCGGTGGGGGATCAGGTGGTGTAGCCTCCAGTAGAAGAGCCGCATCATATGGTGCTAAATGTCTCGTCATAGAAGGTAAGGCATTGGGTGGTACTTGTGTCAATGTAGGTTGTGTCCCTAAGAAAGTCATGTGGTATGCTTCTGATTTGGCTACTAGAATTTCTCATGCTAATGAATATGGGTTATATCAAGATTTTAAATTGAATAAAGAGAATTTGACATTTAATTGGCCAGAATTCAAAACGAAAAGAGACGCTTATGTTCATAGATTGAATGGTATTTACGAAAATAATTTGAAGAAGGAAGGCGTGGACGTTGTCTTTGGATGGGCTCAATTCAATAAAGATGGGAATGTGGAGGTTAAGACGAGAAGTGGGGAAACCGAAGTATATTCTGCTGATCGTTACCTGATCGCCACAGGTGGAAAACCTGTTTATCCTAAAGGCATCCCAGGTTTTGAATACGGGACAGATTCTGATGGGTTTTTTAGATTGGAAAACCAACCTAAAAAGGTCGTTGTGGTCGGTGCAGGTTATATCGGTACCGAATTAGCTGGTGTCTTTCATGGCCTAGGTAGTGACACTCATTTAATTATCAGAGGTGAAACTCTATTAAGGAAATTCGATGACTCCATTCAAGAAACTATTACGGATCATTATGTGAAAGAAGGTATCAATGTTCATAAATCGTCTCAAATTGAAAAAATTGAAAAAGATGAAATGACGAAGAAATTAACCATACATTTAAATACATCAGAAGTTTTGGAAGATGTTGATGAATTGATTTGGACCATTGGCCGTAGATCTTTCTTAGGTTTAGGATTAGAAAATATCGGTATAGAACTAAACAGTAAGCAAGAAATTATAACCGATGAATATCAAAATACAAATGTTCCTAACGTTTATTCTCTTGGTGATGTTCAAGGTCGTGTCGAATTGACTCCTGTTGCCATTGCTGCTGGAAGAAAGTTAGCAAACAGATTGTTTGGACCAGAAAAATTCCGTAATGATAAACTAGACTATGAAAACGTTCCTAGTGTAGTCTTCTCTCATCCTGAAGCTGGTTCCATTGGTCTTTCTGAAAAGGAGGCTATTTCCAAGTACGGGAAGGAAAACATTAAACTATACAACACTAAATTTACTGCAATGTATTACGCTATGTTAACAGAAAAATCTCCTACCAGATATAAGATTATCTGTGTTGGTCCAGAAGAAAAAGTAGTCGGTCTACATATCGTTGGTGATTCTTCTGCAGAAATCTTACAAGGATTCGGTGTCGCCATTAAGATGGGTGCAACTAAGTCAGATTTCGATAATTGTGTTGCTATTCATCCTACAAGTGCTGAAGAACTAGTCACTATGAGATAGATCTAGGACTATATGATCTTTTCAAAATACATACAAACTACATTATTCAATAACAACAATTTTATAAGAAATAAAAGCCTCATCTGACAATAATTTAATATCTACGATATTTAATTTCTTTCTTCATCAATGTGTATAAACTCAAATATCAAAAACTTATAATATAACTTATAATATTATATAGTACTACAACTCTTAATAGATGTCTTATTTCCTTTTTTTATTTTTTATTTCTTAATTATTTTCATTTTTAAATTAAATTAGGTCAAATATATAATGTAAAAGTATGAGGTATGTAATATAAAACTAAGCCAATAGTTTTAATTCAGGTTTTTTAAGCCTTCAAAGAAGAGGCTCTTCTCTTTCTGATTTCAGCCTTCTCAGCCTTTCTTTCAGCCAATCTCTTAGCTAATAATTGAGCATATTCGGCAGCAGCTTCTCTTTGAGCTTGAGCGTTCTTAACCTTCAAAGCTCTTTGATGTCTCTTTCTTTGTAGTCTTTGTGGAGTAACCAATCTTTGGATCTTTGGAGCCTTAGTGTAAGTCTTTTCGCCCTTGGTAACTTCTCTTCTGATAACGAAGTCACGAACATCATCTTCCTTAGATAAACCGAAGAATTTTCTGATGTTGTTAGCTCTCTTTGGACCTAATCTCTTGGCAACAGTGGAGTCAGTGACACCTTCAAATTCTTGTTCACCCTTCTTAGTGATAACTAAAGATAAGACAGCTAAATCTGGACCAACAATGGCACCTCTAACGGACTTTCTCTTTCTTTCACCAGTACGTCTTGGTCTGTAACAGGAGACACCCTTAGATAATAGTAACTTAACTCTAGTTGGTAATAAGACACCTTGTTTCATTGGGAAACCTTGTTTGTCGTTACCACCGGAAATCTTGAAAGTGTAACCTTTGAATTCATCACCAACAGTTTCACCATCAACTTCTTGACCGATTCTTTTATCGTAGAAAACACGGATACGGTGTTCATCATCGATTTCGATGGTTTTTTGAGTACCATTTACTGGGTAGGAAATGTTGAACTATAATTAATAACGTTTAAAAAAAATAAGTTAAAAACGATTTCATGTTAGTATTTCTCGTACTTCTTTCTATTAATGTGATGCTTGTTTGATTCTTGATTACCACATTGCTTAAGAAACACTTTCACACGTATACAAGTCCTTGCATTGATGCTATTTGAAACTAGCAATTCTATTGAATTGGATTAGATACTCTTGATCTTTACTTTTGCTTTTTAAAATTATAGTGATCCTCCTATAAGCTAAGATATTACTTTTTCATAATTTTTCCCTCCACCCATTGTATTTCTTTAGATCGTAGTTCGTTCAATTACCATTACGACATCGGCATTAATTACATTATTTCAAATTCCACCACATACCTTCATGATGCCTCACTTGTATTATACAGTCTTATCGTCTATTTAAAGTATAAAAACCTTTTCTAGCAGTAATTAAAGCTCTTTTATTCTACATAGTAAAAATTAATGTTAATCTTTCAAATGATACTCTACAAACAAGATTGCTACTAAGCAAGCACAGAAACTGGCCTAGGAGCGCCGCTATTCACTACTAGGTGGGCGACTGACATTACCCAATTCTTGCAAACTAATCTGAGATTCGGTCTCGACGGACACCCCTTCCTTACCTAAATGAATCCTCTCCCTAGACAGCAGACAGGAGACTTAGGCGGTATATGTTTCGGTCTAGTAAATCTAAACAGACAAGGGAACCGCCTAACGCGGTCTTCGCCGAGAGGAAAGTTTCCGCGAAAAACAATCTTATGCTCGCTCAAGCTGTAAATTATGGAAAAATTGAAAAAATATCTATTATATTTTGTATGGGTGTTAACTATGTACGGATGTAAAGAAGACAGTCCTGTTTCCTGAATCAAGAAACACCAAAACTTTGTTCTGTTATGTAATGGTATTGCAAAAGGCTTTGTACGTACGTAATCTATTATGCTAATTGTCAGTATTTATTTTAAAGCTGTGAGAGTTTGTATTACTTAGAAATTACTCATAAATAGGGTATGACTTATTTCATTGCAATAGTTATGCGGTCTTGACTTTAGAGTTGTATATTCGTGAAATGTACTTCCCTTCACTTGTCTCTTCTCCTTTTCATGGTTTCTTGTATTACCGTGTATCATTTATTTCTTAGTTTTTTTTACCATCAATATTAAGATCGGCAACTGTATCAGTTTTATTCATTTTTTTCTTATCATCATCTACTTCTGTTGAAAAATTGAAGAATCTATTACTTAATGGAGTTTGACTTGTTATATATGGTGTTAACCCGGTTGACCCACTAAAAGAATATTGAGTTGATGCATTAATATTAGTACTATTATTTGTCGTCGTGTTGTTAACGTTATTATTATTACTGTTATTATTAGTGATATTCTCTTTGTTGTTATTTGGACCAATCCTTGAATTATTGAACGAGCCTCGTAGAGATGAATTATTAGCTCCTAGTTTAGCACTCTCTGGACCTAAGGACCAATCTTGAAACATGGGCATATTTGCGCTTGGAGAAGGGATTATTAAATCATGTACAAATTTGGATGGTAGTGATCCCGTTCTTGGGCCTGAAGGATCTTCTGCTAAGATGGGGGAAAATAATCTATCATATAGTCCTGTTTGTCCTGATTTGAGTTGGAGTCGTTTCGGAATATTCTGTGGTTGCTGCGGTTGTTGTTGGTGCTGTTGTGGTTGAGATTGTTGCCTTTGTTGGTGTTGTTGCTGTTGTTGAGAGTTTTGCGATTGTCTTTGCAAAAAATAAGATGATGAATTTTGGATAAAATCGTTCCCATGACTATTATTCTGGATATTTGTTGTATTGCCGTTTGGATGAACACTATTAGCAGCGGCGGCAGATTGTAATGGAGTTGCAACATACTGAGGCAGAGCTGATGTGGCTGAGAATATTGGTGGTAATCCAGCTGTGAATGAATATGAAGTATTAGTAGGTGTTTTAGAGATCTTTGATCCATCATTCCTGTTTAATGAATCATTTTGAAAATTTGTATCAATTCTGGAAGGTGATCCATTATTATTCATTGATCTAGTGATCGATGTTGCCGATGATGGTTCACTATATACAGATGTGTTATATGTGTTGTTATTCGTTGGGATTTGTACTCTTAAAACGGGACGAGAGCCAATTCTTAAGGAATTTTTATCTTTATCTAGAGAAGAAAATGGCTCCTTCCCTGAATTACCAATAGGTGGAGAAAATTGCATATTTAATCGGTTCAATGGAGAGCCCTTACTGTCGTTTTCAGTTTTCGCAAATGACGGCTTTAATGATACATTGTGGTTATTAGTACTATTGTTAGGGGACGAACTTGATGCAGTGGGGGACGGTACCATGGGTGCTGTTTCTTGATATTTAGAGAGTTTTGGTAATTCAGTTGGTGAATTTGAAGTCATATGATAAAGGTTTTGAAATTGTTTCTGTACATGCTGTTGTAAGGGATTAAGGACAGATGATTCTTTCTTAAGTCTTTTATTATTATTCAAATCCGGTTTCTTAGTTCGTTCGTATATGAAAGTTGGTCCAATATTATTTTCAGATCGGCTTCTTTTGTTTGAAGTGGAGTGAATAGTAATATTCCTTAATGTATTAGCAGTTCTGTCATCATCAGAGACAACTGAAGTGCTGCTTTGCGGTATCATATTATTACTGCTGGTGGTATTACTGTCTTCTATGTCATCTCGAGAGAATTCTTGGCCTTCTTCATCCTCATCTTCACCGTCATTACCTTCAAAGTCTGCACCTAATTCAATTTCTTCGTCTTTTTTTTGATCATGTTTGCCTACTCTTGCTTTCTTTGATCTTCCATGGTATTTAGGATTCAAAGTAACTTTCTTTTTCTTAGTATACGCTCCATAAGATGAGGGGTCCTTAACATCATGATTTAAATCTTTGTCATGTTGATAGTATTTTATTAAATCATTTGTATCGACAGAAGAAAACTCATAAAAAGTGTTATTGGAACCCAATATTATAACTGCGACATCTACTTGGCAAAGGACTGCCAATTCATGAGCTTTCTTGAATAAACCAGCTTTACGTTTTATAAATGTAACTGTTCTATTTCTTTCATCATGAATCGGTTGAATTTCAATCTTACGCCTACCCATTATTCTTGCGTTTTCGCTTTACTAGGTAAAATATATAGTTTCTATTATATCCTGCAATTGACAGATGTAACTTTTTTGCAGCGATATTGGCAGTTGAAATATGAACGTATTATGATCAAGTAAAAAAATAGAATGATATACCGATTCTTTGTTTACTACAAAGACAATTCTATAACTTTTTGGTAAAAAATATGCAACCTTATGGCTTAGACAATTAGCTGTTATCCAGGTATAATGTGACAGGCAAAACTGATCTTCTAAGAATGAATGCAGCTACGTATTTTATGGAGATCAATTATGCAGAGCATCGTGTAATTTAAGGAATAGATCTGCTTCTAAATATAAATCATATATATATTTTCATTTTCGTTTTTCATCCCAAATTTTCGCCTTTTCGGAATTTGTTCCTTATGAACTGTTCGAACCCGAAGAAAGATCTCCCTCGACTCGAAGCGATAGACTTCTTTGCCAAGGATTCGCGTATGTATAGCATATAAGACATAACCCCGGGTAATATCTAGTACATCTTATTACTATTGAAGAGTGTCGTGTAATATCTAACTTGATGTGTTCAAGCAATGAAAAGTTTACATGTGATCCCAGACCAGCATAGATTGGAACCTTTTATCTTGTTTCGTAGCAACCTTACTGAAGAGGTGATTCTTAGTTCTAATCATCCTCTCTAGTAGCCATACTACATATATGGTGGCCTCCTTCTAGTAGATAAAGGTGGTAAACGACTTGACCGTTTAGCACCCTTCTTCTAATGATCCATTTCTTGTGAAAAGTTAAAAGTGATAGCTCACTAATTATAAATTGGTTTACGTCTGTGAGGCTTGTCCTAACTCCTCGATGGAATGATCCGAAGGTATGCTTCAAAGACTGATATTAATGTCAATATACTTTCCTGCAAAATATCGGGCTTAAATCCGTTCTTACGTAGAGCCAAGCAACCACAGTGGAAGTAAAGAAATTTGAAACTGGAGACCTACCAAAACATGCAACTGCCCAATGTATTAAAACAATGCCTAAAAGCTTTATCTATTTTGGGATGTCAGTTTACAAATTAACAATACAACCATTAACTTGTCAGCCATTAAAGGGCGGTTGTCTGTGACAACCAGAAGACTTAACCGGCCCATTTTGGCATCCGCGGAAATGTTTACTATCACGTGCCACCGCATAATACCCTCCACGGATAAAAATAGGCGTATCAAACGAATGGGGAATTTTTAGGGATCCTATTCAAAGGTAGTTTAGACGCCTCTGATGTAATATATACCGATGTTCCTCGTTCTTAAGAGCTTCTTACTACTTCATGTTCGAAACTTTCACATTCCTTGATCCATTTTACGTAATATCCTTTCTCTTTCCTATATAAATCCATCGTGTTATTTATTTTGCTCAGTTTTAGACTACTCCCTACGTTCCTTTGTCGGTTCCTTCATTTTCCTTTCTTAAATTACGTAAAAAAGAACGATAGTTTATCATTACTAAAATTTGAAGATATATCATCATTGAATAGTCCTTCTTTAAGAAAAAAATATTTAAAAAGAAAAAGAACAAAATTTTTAAAATCTAGGAAAAAACATTAGAAGACTATCAAGACAAGAATTATGGATTATTTACGTTGGCCTTATCCAGAAGAAAGTCAATCTGGTTTCTGGGGAGAAACAACAGCAATCATAGATTGGTGTGAAGAAAATTATGTGGTCTCCAATTACATTGCTGAATGGTCAAACACATTAACAAATTTAGGATTTGTCATGGCTGCTTCCTATTCTATATATTGCGCATATAGAAACAAACTAGAGAAAAGATTTATCCTTATTGGGTTGGGGTTTGCACTTGTTGGAGTAGGGTCGTGGCTTTTCCATATGACTTTGAAATTCCATTTCCAACTGTTGGATGAATTGCCAATGGTTTACGCAACTTCTATCCCCTCTTGGAGTCTTTTCTCTGAAATATATCATTTGAAGAAAAATGAAAATAACACAAGTGATGGTAATTCTGTTGCAGTTAATGTCAATAACAGTGAAAATAAAAAGATACCTTTAAAAGAACAGCTAATATTTGGAGGACTGATAACGGCTTTTGTTAGCTTCTTAACTTGGGTATATTTAGTAAAACAAGATCCAATCATATTCCAAGTTCTTTATGGATTTTTGAATGTACTAGTTGTAAGTACATCTGGATATATTGCTTATAAGAATATGCAAACACCAACTACAAAAAGGAACCTTTTCGCAACTATGGGGCTAGGTATTTCTCTGTTTTTAGCTGGTTTTATATTTTGGCAACTTGATGTACATTTCTGCTCCTTCTGGATTGGTATTAGAAGGAAATATTTGCTACTACCATTAGGAGTATTATTAGAATTGCATGGATGGTGGCATTTATTGACCGGTGCTGGTGTGTATGCCTATGTTGTTTTCCTTCAATATTTGAGAGTATTGTCATTAGGTGAATTGAATGATTTCGATTTTATTTGGAGGTGGAAATTTTGTCCAGAATTAGTAAGAAAAGATGCAAGTATTGGCACCAAATACTCTTATCAATTTTTGGGACCGTACGTGGATAAACCATTCGATTCTCTCCCAACACATTGATGCTGGAGAAGAACGACAGGCTTACTATGATGTTAAATTTGTTTATTTATTGAAAAGTGTTAGAGAACAAAAGCGTAATTTATGTCCAATACTGATGAAACATTTGTAAAATCAAAGAAGAACTGTATATTAATTATTTTCAATTTGTATATTTAAAAATATTTCTAATAATTAGTAGATTTATATTCCTTTTACTGCCGTGACACAAATATATTGGAAGATACTTTGTTTGTTAGACGACTGTGACGTTTCGCCGCGTTTTTCCTTATCGACTGCGCTGTTTATTCCAAGTTTGTTGATTCATGAAATTTAAATGAAATAGTGCACATTTCAAAAATTGAAAGGAAAACACCATGTATTCAGCAAATCTCTATATAGAAGCTGTCTAGCCTTTTTTCAAGAGTCTAGAGGTATCTGTTAACACTAGTTAACTTCTAGTTGAAAGGATTCTCATCTACTTGACAGCTATTGCCATAGGGAGTGGAATTTACTAATACATTTTTAGCTTTCTTCACAAACATATTCTTCTACTATTCATAGTCGTACAGAACTGGTTTCAGGAAATCGATTTCCTAGCTTACAAAAGAAGCCCTGTAAACAAATCATCAAGTAATAATGACACCAGAGGCAAAGAAACGAAAGCAACAAAAGAAGAAACTTAGACAAAAGCAGAAGAAGGCTGCTGAAAGAGTTGCACCTCTAGGGGACCACCAACAAGATTTATCTCCAGAACCTGAAAATAATGATTTAATTAATGACTCAAGTAGTAATGAGGAGACTGGCTTGGATGAGTCAGCACTGAATATTAACGACAATTCCCCTTCTAATGAACTATCTGTAACGGACAATACAGCTGCAACAACCGTCGGTGAAGAGATGTTGAAGCAGATACCTGTAGAGACACAAGACCCTACATATGAACCAGTCATTTCAACCGACCATTCTACAAATAAGGGATATGCTGCCAACGCTATGGGATTTGAATCTTTGGAGAACCCAGATTTGCAATATGAGGATGATCGAGCCGTTGATGAAAATGCTAATCAACCAACATCAGAAACTAAAATGGAGGCTACTCACGATACAAGACAATTTTCAAAGAACGAGCCTGCTCAAACACCATCTTACAATGATGATATGGATATCAATATTTTGCAGCCTCCTTCTGAATTAGATACAAAAACCCCTGAAGAAATCATAGATACCGATACTCAGAAGGAATTGTCAAACGTTGAATCTGTAGATTTTGAACAAAAACTTGATCAATCTATCGGAGAACAACAACAACCTCTGATCCAAGATAAGATTCTAACTGTCTCTCCAACTGTCTCCCCTATCGAAGCATCAACTACTGGTAATCATTTAGAGCAACCTGAAGAGATAACAACGTTGGGTAAAGCATCTGACTTTGATTTATTCCCATCCCAGGAACCAACTGAACCATTACCATGGGAATCTCAACACAGCGAACAAGCACAACAAGCAGTAGTGAACCCAACAAGTCATGAAAGCATAATTCAACAAGAACATCTAACTGGGGCACAACCACCGCCAACGGATCACCAACAGCAACAGGGTTCTTTGAATGGTCCTTTACCAGGATTTAGCCCAGATGTTCCAAAGTGGACACATTCAGAGGTTCCCGATGCTCAGCTAAACCCAGTTCGGGACAACTTAGAACCAGGAACTGCATCAAACGACGCAAAGAAAGACAGCAACAATGGAGCAGAACAGTTCGCAACTTCAGAACAGCTTTCCTTCGTTGAACAAATACAAGCAGACGACCATCCGTCTGATGAAAACGATGTATCGAATTCACTAGACAAAGAAGGGATGTTTTGGGAAAACTCGGATAATAGTACGGAAAAGCTACAAGAAGATACGATTGATGAACCTTCTGAACCTACGATTATTCTTAATAATGAAAGAGAAATGGGGCATATGCAAGAAGAAACTGAGCTGCAAGAAAAACCAAAAGTTATCCCAAAAAAGTTTTCATTTTTGGAAGAAGATGATGATTTATTAGATGATGATGCCGATAGTTTTCTTGGATCGGATGAGGAACTTTTGCCGAACAAGGATTCTATCGCTAATGTAACCGAGAAGCCAGTCCAAAATAATTATGAAATGGGCAATGCAATCACTCCTCAAAAGTCTAAATATCAACCAACTTTATCCCAACCATCATTACAAACACACCGTATACCTTCGCCACAAAATCAAAACGCGTTCATCACGGCAGGATCATCATCGGTATCAATAAATGCGGGTCTTATTCCTCCTCAATCGTTCAATAATTTTATTACAAACGACAGATCATTGTCACAACAATCACAAGCTCAGGCTGTTTTACCAACCTCAAATTTTCCTAGAAGCGTAGAGCAAACGAAGATTTTAAAATTAAAGGAAGAAAAAAAAAAATCTGATGCATATGATTTTCCATTGGAAATTATTTCGGATGATACCAAGAGGGGACATGCTAAACCAGTTAATGTTCCCTCTCGTTTTGGGCCCAACACTTTCAAAACAGCGCCAAGTATAACTCCTCATAGCAGAGTCAGTTCTATGTCTGGGCCTTCAAAACCTGGATTTGATCCTTCGAAAGGTATCCCACTTGCACAACCGCTTCGCAGTTCAATTGCTTCTCCGCCCGTTAAGAACCCGTATGCTGTGCCCGACGTCATTCCTACTCAGGGTATGGTTATGCCCGTTGGGATCACTTCTCCTACTATACCCTTCCAACAACCTGGTCCTAATGTCTTCACGAGTATTCCAAGTCGCCAATACCTCGGAAATAATGTCTCTCAGACTGCAAGTACTTCCATTGCTAGCGACATACATGGACGACAACATTCGAATAACTACATGCCTCAATTGCAATCAACACCAGGGCTTCACGGTTCCAAACCACCTACCAGAAATAAATATGCGCCACCCTCTACTCACGTGGCACCTTCAGCTACAACTCCAATTGGAAACGCTGTACAACCAGGTCTGCAAATAAATATACCAACACAAATGGGTGCAGCTGTCAGAGCTACCTCATATGATAATACACAGCAAGTCATATCTCCAATGCTAGCTATGGCACCTGCTTTACCGATGAATAGTAACAACGGATCTTTACCTGGGAGCACGTTTGTACCTCAAGGACAGCGTTTAAGTGTTGTAGGATCGACCCCAACAGCTGCGAATGCCATACCTTTATTAACTCCTGGACAGCCCAGTGTAGTACCTAAGGGAAGAACACATGCGCGTTCCAATTCTAGTGTCTATGCTCCTGCTCAAAACATGCAAGCCTCCAGATATGCACCTACGGTGCATCCACAATTCCAGCAAGATATCCCAATTAATCAGCATGCTCAATTTCCACCTACTTCCTTCCCGCTGCAAACTCAGACTTCTCAGCTTTCTCAAGCTCCACCTTCATCCTTCCCTCCCCAGTCTCAGATATCTCAGCTCCCTCAAGTTCCGACAGCTACATATCCTTCTCAAACTCAACATTATCAGCAAGTACCTCAAAGTATGAATAGAGAAAGGGATGCCGAAGTGGTAGATCACCAACCTATAGATAATCAAGCATTACTTTCACGTCAATTCCCTATTTTTCATTGGACAAACTCAAACAAAGTTTTGTATGGAATACCAAAAAACACGGGTAGCAATTATGGATCTGGGAATTCATTGGAATGTATTAATATTGTTAATTACGAATCGTCCATACAGCCAAACTTAGTTTTAAAATCCTTTGTTGGACCATTGATCAACGGTAAAACAAGAGTGAAAGATCTTGAGGCATGGTTAGATAACGTTATTGATGATTTGTCATCTAAAGATCCATCTAAGGATTTAACAGTTTGGAGATTACTAAGATTACAACTTTCTGCTAAGACAACATTAAAAGATATATCTTCCGTTCTTTATGACTCAACCCAGTTATTAGCCTACCTCTCTCAACCTCTTCCAAACATTGAGTTAACTCCAAATGCTTTCAAGATTGATCAAGCGTCCCAAATGAAAGTATTATCATGCTTGCAAACTGGAAACCATAATGCAGCTTTACAATTATCACTTGAAAAGAAAGACTATGCGATGGCATTATTATTAGGAAGTCTAGCTGGTAAAAATAAATGGTCAGAAGTGGTTCAGCAATATTTATCCCA
The DNA here is from genome assembly GCF_000227115.2 of Naumovozyma dairenensis CBS 421. Taxonomy (NCBI): domain Eukaryota; kingdom Fungi; phylum Ascomycota; class Saccharomycetes; order Saccharomycetales; family Saccharomycetaceae; genus Naumovozyma; species Naumovozyma dairenensis. The sequence goes on from NC_016483.1 coordinate 569,767, forward strand.
AGAATTTACGGCAACGGCACCCGAACAGAATGAATGGGCAAATTTATTATCATTAATTTTCCAAGCCTTTATAGGGAATTCAAAAATGGCCATGGACAAGTTTTACAGAAATTCAGCTGATGGACATTGGGCAATCAATAATTGGAAACAGATCGTTGCGGCTGTGTTGATGAATGTTAATGCTGAAAATGATAGCACGCCATCAAACACTGCAAAAATGCCGCTGGTAGTGACCGAATTTTTATTAGAATTTGGTATATTTTTGAAACAAAAAAGTCAAGACTTAGCAGCTTCTATAGTATTTATGATAGCCCGTATCCCACTTTCTTTGTCTCCAGTTATGCCAGATACTATGTTTACATTTGATACCATTGGTAAATCAAGTACTATCGAAAGTTGCTTATGGTCAGAGGTATATGAATTCAGCTTTTCTTCTGCTCCTAAATTTGCAGGATTTCCTTGTATATTACCTCAGAAAATGTTCCATGCATACTGTTTACAAGAACAAGGATTTATATCGAATGCCTCCAAATATTGTGATTACTTAACAAATATTCTGAAAACGCAACCGAAAACTGATATCACAGTTATGAACTTAACTTTATCTTTAACTGATTTGACTACCAGAGTATCTGACTCTAACACCGGTTGGTTAACAAAACCTAAATTAGGGAGTGTTTGGGGTCAATTAGATAAATCTTTCAACAGATTCATCGGTGGAGATGATATAGAAATGGATGCTAAAGTTAAGAAAAAGGTCTTTGATGGATTTACTCCATCATCTTCCAATAATTCATCTGTTGTAGATCTATCATTGAAGGGAGCGGCGCCTCAATTACAATCGCATATAACCATGCGTTCAGATAGCACGAAAGAAAATCATGCTTTCTTACCGAATCCCCATGTTTCTGCTCATATCTCATCATCCAATCATCCAAATCCAAATACGGTGCATAATAACAGACAAGTATATGGTTTCCAGAACCAATCAGATTTATCGTTATTACCTCCAAAGGTTGGTAATAGTCTACAAGGATCACCTCAACGTTTGCCTGTACTTCAACCTTCCGAACAGCCTGCCGAAACAAGTATGCATGATCTGAGGAGAGTACAAACAGAAGAACTAACATTAGAAAGTTTGTCTTCAAATGTAGGTGTTGGGCACCCAGTGATAAAAACTAAGAGTACTGAGCCAATGCAGAGCAGTAACAAAAAAATCGACTTGCCTGACAGGTCCAGTATGACACCACTTGCCACAGACCATCAAACAGTACTACCAAGTGACAACGAAACTCCAATTGTTCCAAGAAAACCAGCTTTTGTAGCTCCATTAAATGCACCCGTTCTTCCAGTAGAAAGAACAGATTTTGTTATTGCAACTACTTCGGATGCTAACGTCGTTGAAGGTTCGGAGCCAGAACTGATTCCAAAAAGGGAAAGTGCTGTTAGTTCATCAGAAAATGTGAACGATAAGCACAGTGAAGAACTTCCAAGTACTACTATGATGGATCAATTTATTCCAAAGGAAGTGGAAACTCATGAAGAACCAACTCCTGATGCTTCATTAATTACAGAATCAGAAGCTAACGTTAAACCACCAAGTACTGAAGCAGTCTCTGAGCAGTGTAATACAACAGTAGAAGATAACCAAGAACAATTTAATAAACCAACTATAACTCCAATTAATACGGACGCACAACGCAACGTTGCTACGAAACCAATTGTTCCACCACCATCCTTTGTAGCAGCAGAATCGCCTAAGAGATTGGCCTCAAATAATGGATATGCGGCGGTGAAGCCGATTCAAAATAGATATGCACCATCACCGTCCCTTTCACCATCGCAGGGACATTCAGGTGATGTCAACAAGTACACGCCATCTGCACCATATACGAATCCAATACAGAATGTCGAAATGAACGAACACCTAAGTAATCCTGATGTGATTCCGGCCGTTCCATTTGTATCAAGGCCTTCAATGTTTGCACCTGTGCAGAAACCTGAGGTTATCACTGACTCGACCTTTGAACCTGTTGTTAAAATACCTCCGCCAAATACTTCATTTAATCCGATAGCTACGAAAGTGGACGAAACACAATATAATGATATTGTAGAAGACGAATCAGATGATGAAGATGATACAGAGCATGCTCCAAAGAGCGAACAAGACGATATAAAACAAGAAAAGGAAAAGGAAAAAGCAAAAAATAAGAATAGAAGTAGTGAAGGAGGTACTTGGTTGAGATGGTTGAAGAAGGATTCAGATGGAAAAAAACCTATTAAGGCCACACTTGGAACAACGAATCAATTGCGTTATGATGAACAATTGGGACGCTGGATTTCAAAGAATGCAACCGAAGAAGAGAAGGCCAAAATTGCCGCTGATGCAAACGCACTTCCGCCTCCTCCCCCAATAGTGAAAAGAAAGGATACGGTACCAAAAACTTCACCACGTCCTAGTTTTTCAGCAGGACACACTGTAGGATCTATTATGCCGACAAATTCATTGACAGGAGAGCAATTATTGTCCCCAACTTTGTCTCAAGGGTCGTCTATGACACCTTCTCTACCACCATCTCGTAACCACACATTACCACCACCGCATACAAATCTATCAGGTAAAAAAGCCAATGATCTAGATGATCTAATGAGCCTATCAAGAGTACGTCGTACAACTGGAAGAAAACCCGGAAAGGGCTATGTGAATGTCCTAGAGAGTTTGAACTCAACTCAGAAAAAGTAAACGAAATATTAGGACTTTAAATTATTATATACAGCCTGGTTAAAATATACATGTATACTCAGTTATATAAAAATGAAAATTATTAAAAATTACGAAATAGACAAGTTTGGGTAAGTTTACACTATCCTCTACAGTTAGGTTTTCCTAAAGTAGGTTATGTAAGAGATAGGACGCCCCTCTTTACTAAACGATATTTTAGTAAGTACTAAGATATACTGCTTAGTACACATTTGGGGAATTAGTAATTACAAAATAATTAATATGCTTTTATATCTAAGACAAACATCATAAAGATGTTCCTTCATGCTTGTGTTGCTTGTGGCCTATTGTCGATATGAAACTATTGTTAACCCGTAATGGTTTCATTTGGGCTGAATAATAGGGGAGTAACAAGGGCTCGGCGGCTATTTTTCCAATGTTGATTATTTTTAAGGTGCGATCTTGAATAAGATAACAGTATTCAAACAGGCTCTAAGATAACAAATTCTATTCGCAAGGGATATAGAAGATGGCTTTTAAGAATAATTTTTCGAGGAGCTATATGCAATGCATTTTATAATAGATGTTGAACTAAGGTATTGTACCATAAAAATCGTGCAGGATAATATATTGAAAGAGCAAGATACTGCGAAAAATGTCCAGGCCAAAGAAGGTTCCAAGATGCAAGTATTTTCCGATATCCTGAAAATGGCTATTGAAAGAAGCTTAAATAAGTTTAAAGAAGAGACTGCGGAGAATTGTGCCATTAAGTTAAATGATCTGCTGGCAGACGGACAACAAGGTATGGAAGTAAAGGCCCTTTCTACGGAGCCCCAACGACGTATTATTGAAAGTCTATTCAAGGTACTTTTTCATCAATACAGTAACTCTCCTAAGGAATTCAATATTGAAGATGGCCATGTGAATCTTCTTTTACCGTTATTTGTCCAAAAAATAACTGTAGAGTGTGTGTCAGAAGATCTTGTTCAACAGATAGCCTCTGACGATAAGAAACCTCTTCATGATGAAATTCTCGACATACTAACTAAAAAAGAACCAAATAATAAAACGTATAATAAAAACCAAAACAGGACATACGGTATTCATCTGTTTTATTATAGTCCTTTAGAAATGGAAAAGAGGAGTGCGTTTGGATTGTCGGAAGATTTCGATAAAATAGACCTTGATGATGATGAAGACACGCTTCGGTCCATTGACCAAGAGATATCAGCCATTAACATTCCATTTTCCAATACAACTTTTGGTAAAACGCGTATTTCCTTCCTTCCTTCTGTAAATTTTGATAGTCTTTGGGAAAGCCTATATTTCAAAGATGACATTAAACAGAGAATGTTTAACTATTCAACGATATCCCTTAAAGTTGCCAAATTATCCAACCAAGAAGCTCAGCATGGATACGAGGATGAACAGCTGATGACAAATAAACTTTTGCTAATTCATGGGCCTCCTGGTACAGGAAAAACTACCCTCTGTAGGGCATTGTGTCAAAAATTGGCAATAAGAAATGGTTCCGATCTGGATAATATGGACCTTGTATATAAATGTATCCTCGTTGAAATTTCGAGTTCGAGCATTTTTTCTAGGTGGTTTGGAGAATCAGCGAAAAATATAACGACACTATTTGATGATATTGAGAAACTTGTTAGGGAAGCAGAAAAGAAAGATATATTTGTTTGCGTCTTGATTGATGAAGTTGAGGCCATCGCGTCATCAAGAACTGATATTTTGAGTAAAAGTGAATCCACAGATGGCGTAAGGGTCGTAAATGCGCTCCTGACACATCTCGATAAATTAAAATACTATAATAACTTTTTGTTGCTAGCAACTTCAAATTTACTTGATAATATCGATTCTGCTTTCTTGGATAGAGCTGACGGGATTTTTCATATTGGGAACCCAGTTGAAGAAGCTATTACAAAAATTTTATGGACAAGCATCGGTGAACTCATCTCCGCAGGTATCATTATAGGTTATAAATCCTACCGTTATATACTGAACTCGGAAATTTACAAAGATATAATTTGCACAATAGCAAAAAATGCCAAGTATGTCACAACATCCTTTTTTTCAACTCCCCCTCTCAATTTTACTAACTAAGTTTTTGTTGTAAAGGATATGAATGTTAGCGGAAGGACCTTGAGAAAGATTCCTTTATTGTGCTTATCAGAGCATTTCCGGGATCTACCGATTCATTTGGATGCATTTCTAGTAGGCCTAGCACATACAGTTGTTGCATTAGATAAAAATGAGTCAGATAAGTAATTGAAATCAGTAAATAAAGAATATGTTTAAGTGTTAAATGCTAAAAAAATAATAATACATAATTCGCCTATGTGGATCGCTCTTTTATTTTATTTCATTCATTGTCAAAAATATCAGTGAACCCAAAGAAATCGACGAAAGTTTAAATGTTCATTAACGTAAAGTTTTAATAAAATTGTCCAAGTTATATTCTTCTTCGTACTGAGAAGGATCCCATAATTCTTTGAGGTCTCCTAAAGCTTCCTTTGCTTTACCAGTTAAACCAGTCTCGTTAGCTATATCTTCCATTCCTGGCTTATTAGCACCTTGTGTCGTTTTGTCCTCATTGTCTTGTGATGGTACATTATCAGTATCGAAAAGGTCTAATAATTGATGAGTATCCATTGAATCTAAGCCACTGTTCTGTTGGTTAACGACTGTTGAGGCAATATTCATCTTGAATTTTTGTAGACCCATAATCTTCTCTTCTAATGTTCCTTTAGTGATAATTCGATATACATTAACAACTTTCTTTTGACCCAATCTATGGGCACGATCCATAGCTTGTAAATCATTCATTGGATTCCAATCATGCTCGATAAATATAACAGTATCTGCACCAGTTAAATTCAAACCTAGACCACCAACTTTTGTCGTTAAAAGTAGACAATCGATCGATGGATCTTCATTAAACTTTCTGACCACCTTTTGTCTATCACGAGGATCAATGCTACCATCCAATCTCATGTACGTTACAGATGGCATATATTTCTTAAACAGATCATTCTCGACCATATCTAGCATATCCTTCAATTGGCAAAATATAAGTGCTCTATGTTGTGATATAACGTTCTGACCAGTTAAGTATTGGTTTGGAACTGATTTCCTTTCCATATCTTCTTCACCAATACCACATTCGAATAACAAGTTCCGCAATGCATTTAATTTCGGTGCATTTATTAAATCATGTAGGTCTAACCCAGTTTGCTTCAAATAACTTTTAACCTGTGCCAGTTGAGGATGGTTAGGGGAAAGGACTAAAGCAGGATGATTACATAATTTTCTCATATATTGAAGGGCTTGAAAGATATGTTGTTTACTCTCTACTTCAGCAGTATTTTCCACATCCTTAACAACCACATTCTTTTGTTTCTTGGCAAAATCTTGATATAACTGTTTCTGTAAATCACTTAATTCACAATAGTAATCTTGAATAATTTTTGGTGGTAGATCTGAAAGAACATCTTCTTTTAGTCTTCTCAACATAAAAGGTAAAACTTGTTTATGTAATGCTTCTAATGCTAAAACACCAGCTTCTTGTTCCTTGGATGATGTCTTACTATTTCTTGATGCGGCAATAGGTTTAGCAAATCTTTCTTGGAACATCTTTTCAGTACCCAAGAAACCTGGCATTAAGAAATCGAACAATGACCACAATTCAACCACATTATTTTGGATAGGAGTACCAGTCAAAATTAGCCTGTGGTTGGCACGTAATTGCTTTACAGCTTTGGCCAACTTTGATTGTGCATTTTTGATAATATGGCCCTCATCTAAAACACAGTAATTATAATCATATTTTCCTAAAATTTGTAAATCATTTCTTGCAACATCATAGGATGTGATAACAATATCGGCAGAATCTAAGTGGCTCCTTAGTGGAATTCTAGCAGAAGGCCCACCTGCATAAACGATGGTTTTCAAGAATGGAGAATATTGTTCAAATTCATTTTCCCAGTGACCAGTTAAAGATGGGGGACAAACAATTAATGATGGAAGTTTCCTGGTTTCAACGGAATGAGTCTTTTCGTAGTCCTCTTGTCTCAAATATTGATCACTTGCTATAATACAAATTGTTTGCAATGTCTTCCCAAGACCCATATCATCACAAAGAATACCATGTAAACCATACTTGTTTAAAAAGGCTAACCAATTAATACCATCTTGCTGGTATTTTCTTAACGTAGCTTTAATCGCAACAGGAAGTTTGAAAGGTTTTGCTTTTGAAGGATCCATCATTTGGTGAATAAAGTCACGTTCTTTTTCACGACCAGCCATCAAATCTTCCGGTAGACCTTCTGGATCAGCAATACCTGCTTCTAATGGAACTAATTTAATGATGGAGGCAAATGTGGTAGTGGCTATAGTTCTAATGTCTTCATTCGAATCACTCATACGTCCAAGAAGAGGTACGATCAAAAATATCAAATATGGTAAAACATCCGTTCCCATAGATAAAGATAGATGGTAAATTAACTCAGTGGCACCTTGGCGATCGGCCATTGATCCAGAACTGTTCATCAATGGAAGTACTTCTCTTATTATGAATGGCATAACGTCAATAGGCGATATCTTAGCAAAGTCAGCAAAAGTCCTTGCAGTAGAGTAACGTACAACCGACAGTTTCGAACGTAAAGAATTTAAGAAAACTGGGAAACGTGAGAATATTTCTGTCTTTTGTAAGTAAGGGTCCATATAGAGAAATATTGCTCTCATCACACCCAAGGAATCCACAATGTGTTGGCCAATTATCTCATCCGGTGGAGAAATATTTTCAATCTCATCAAGTTTTTCCAAGGGTGCAAATAAGACATCTTTCAATTGCGGGATCTGCTCCAAAGTGAATTTTCCAAAGATTTGCAAAAGTTTGCTCAAAGTATATACCCCACCATCTCGTTTCAATTGTGCACTTTCCGCTAACTTCTTCAGTGCAATGTCATCCTGGATTTTCAGTGAATCATCTTCTTTTATCAATGTCAATATTCTATCGCTATATTGAATATTCGAATGAAAATCTGGAACTTCAGATGTATCGACACATAAAAAGCCGCAGAGATTCTTTACTATCTTATTGGCAACAGCACTCTTATTATTTTTTAGCAGTTCATCAATTAAATGGATAATCGCATCACCAGCCATCATTTGTAGCTTTTTATTTTTCTCTTCTTTTACACTTTCCATCAATGCTCTAATGATAGGGTTCAATTTCTTCGGTATTCCTTTAATCAGCAGAAGAGCTGCTGCGTAAGAAGACATGATGGAGCATGTACGACCTTTCATGGATTCCTTTGTTGCCTCCAAACCTAATGCTACTCGATAACGTGCATCTTCTAACGGTTTCTTGGCCAATAATTTATAAGAATTACCCATAGCTTTAAACATTTTCTCATAATATTCGTTATGAACCTTTTCAGCAGTTGCGATCCCAAATGCTTGTGGTCCAGCTTCTGTTTCACCTTGAACAACAATGGCAATCCCAGGTAATTTATGTTGTGAAAGCATACCGACATCGACAAATGTTGTTAAAAGACTTTGACATTGTGTCCTTAACGCTCTTAAGCATGGAACTAATTCACGGAATGTAGGTAGTTTTTCTGGAAAAGATAATTGATCATTTAGAATATCTCCAAATATCGTTGATACGAAGGGCGGGAGTTGCGTTTGTTCTGTATGATATTCCAACCAACTCTTACAAAATTGTGTTAATATGATGGCTGCAAATAGTCTTGGAGTAGCAAATGCTAATTCTAGACAACGAACTAGGACTTTTTCAAAAAATGATTGTAATGTTGAGTCTTGAAACATGGCTAACGTTATACCAAAGGCTTTGGCAGCCAAGACTCTTGTGTTTATAATAACTTCCGGGCCTAATAGCGTAATATCACCAGCGATCATTGGAGCGTCAATATTAATCCTTTCTGCATATTTTGGAGGCGGTATGCTCGATTCTTGAGTAGCTTCCGTTATCGATCTCTTCTTCTCAGGATGTAATTGGTAATGTTGGGACGGTTTCAAAATATATTGTGCTTCCATACTATAGTTCTTCCCATTTTCACCAATTGGTGTATTTAATAGATGTAAGATAGGTTGTAGATGTTTACTGAACACGTGATCCAAAGTCTTTTCTGTATGCTTTGACTTGTAGTGAGACAGAAGTTCAGTATAGACATTAAAGGAAAGTTGAAGGATATCTGGATGTTGTTCCAATAAGATATTTTGGAACAGCAATCGAAATATTTTACCATTTAACCAGTTCTTGGTAGAATCATCTTTTATGGATAAAAATGCACTTAAAAGATTTAATACAGCTTTTCTAACGGAGGAAATTGAATGGCGTAGAAATGGATACAATTTGGGGACTAAAGATTTGAATGACCATTCAGAAGGATGTTCTATAGCTTTACTCTTCAGTATATCTAATACTTCTTGATGCTTACAAAGGTTTGCTAATAAATCCATTACTGAACCAACACTTGAAGATAAATCATCATCTAAATGTGTTAATGACGCCCATATTGTTGTTACCACTGTGTCTATCTTTCTTGGTTCCATTTTGACGAAAGAATCAGTTATTGGGGTGAGAATTGCTGCTGCAACACTTTGAACATCATCATCTGTCTGTTTAAGACCGTATAGGACAATATCCACTACATCGTTTAATAGATCGTTACTCAATAAGAATTCAGTTCTAATACTAACAAAATAACGTATACCTAATAAACCACCATGGGTTGCTTCCCATATCTTGTTCGGCAGACCTACAACCTTAGGGTCCTGCAATACTAGTTGCCTTAATGCGGAGAATATTTTGGAAGATAGATCATCATCGAGATGAAGTAATAATGCTGCCAAAGTTTGAGCTGCAGATTCTCTAACTGGTGCCACTACGGTATCGTATACGTAATCGCCAAATCTATCTAAGGCGAAAACAGTTAATAATCTAGTAGCTAAATCTTCTAGACTTTTTTTATTTCTGGATTCATTTTCAGTCTTACTTTTTCCTTTCACTCTACTTACACTAGATGTATGTTTTTTCATTAATTCACGTAAACCAAGTGCTGCACCATGTCTAATTTCCCAAACGTCACTAGTTATATTTTCTAATAGTAGTTCATATATTCCTTGGAACTGCCAAATGAGACCTGCTACTCTTTCTTGTTTCTCTAATATTGGAGTCATTACAGATTCTATCATGATTTTATTTGGATCAGATTGTTCAGTTATATCTAATTTTGGATTCGTTAGAGTTGTTGGTGAAGGAGACTTCCCATTCGTTGAATTTTGAGACATTAAGGTCTTCGATATCGAACTTTCAGTTATGTCTACAGGATTACTCGTTAAATTCTTAGCATTCATTTTCTTCTTTCTTTTTGCCATTGCCAACATTCTTGCCGATTTCTTGGAACCTGTTGATGGTGCTCGTGTTTGTTCTGGTTTCACTTGATTATCTGATTCTAATTTTACTTGTTTCTTTTGATTTTCTTCATTGGGACTATTGGTCATAAAATCATTCATGTTAGATGCTAATAGAACTTTGCCTGATTTGAAGAGAGCATGAAGATCCCAGTGTGATAACGAGTACAGTTCTTTATCATCTTGAAGAAAGTCCATAGCGTTTGAACCTGAAAGCTCTTCCAATTTCAGTTGTATGTCTTGCTCAATTTTTACTTTCGCATTGGGAACGTCATTAGAATTCTTATCTGTATTTATATTCTGGAGAACATCATCGTCTTCATTAGGATCCCATAACGGAGCATGTGATACGATTCCTCCCACTGCTCTAGCTGCTGTGACCCTAGTTTCCCATTTCTTACTTAATAGAAAAGGATATACTCTGGATAATAAATTGAGGATGTCTTCCGGGTGTTGCTTAGCTAAATCACCCATTTGATCAGCAGCGACATTTCTGACCACTTGTGTAGACCCAGTCTCCAATAAAATCACCTGTCGATCTAATCTGGATACTTTAGAAGTCATTGTTTTTATGTAAAGTTTGTAATAAGCAGTAAATATCGGTAATTGGTGTGACCTACTATGCTCTTGTATCAAATTGTAGTGGTGTTTGTTTATTTTTTTGTGCCTTGTGTGTAAAAATCCCTAAAAAAGATTTTGTAAATAACCGCCGAAGTCAAATACAGAAGTTAAAATTAAGCTCCGATGGGAAAATGTAGAAAAAAAACAGAGAACCCTTTTATATCAACGCGCTTCCAATCACGAAATGTTAACAAAGCGGGAAAAAATTCACCTGAAAAGAGCCCGTACAATTGATTTGAGGTACGCCTGTTTTACTGGAAGAATTACCTCTACAAGGTCCACGATCTGTTGGCGCGTTCTCAAAGAGAGGACAGAAGTTAGTTTGGATAAGTTTGCCATATTGAAGAACACTCTGACAGTAAAAGAATATATATTTATATATTTAAAGAAAAAGATATAATGAATTGCTTAGAATGTGATCGTTAAATAGGTTACAATGGGTTCATAATTCTTTTCCAGTTACTGAAGTAAAATGAAGCTAAGAGCTAATTTATTGAAGTCAAGAGGAAATTTTTCTTGAACTTATTCACAGGGGTGTTTTCTTTACTCCAGTATATATCCCCAATGAGCCTTATACCTAAGAGAGATTGAAATTGTTCTTAACTCTTATCCGAAAAATATATTCGACTGGAAAGCAGAATCTCGTGAAAATGCAATGTCCATGCAAAGTCATAGGTGAATTTGGAATTTTTCCAAATATAGAAGATATAAAATCTCCTTTTGATAAAAATAGAAAAACCTTCTACCTAAGCAATCCCTAAAAGCATTACACGACAGTAGATTGGTACGTATGTGTCCTTACTTCTAAATCTTGTCAATTGCACTTACTGATGTAAACCTTGAATTGTGACTGAGTTTGTGACCACCAGTGTCCCGACAATTATTTGGCTAAAATCCTTACATCTTCTAAATTTTCAATTTTTTTTTTCAAGAAATTGGAGAAATCGGTAGACGTTAGATGGACGCGGTGAAAATCTCGATATCATCATTCTTTACATTTAAGAACTCTCAACTTGATTATGTCTTGCACTTTTTTCCCTGGTACAACATAATTTGCTACAGAAATCAAACATAAAACTAACTACCAAACCAACAAAATTAACTTACCATGCCAAGTACGTTCTTTTCTCTATACCATTCAATTATGGTATCATATTAAAGAAATAGCTTCTCCTTTTTTTTAGGAAAGTTAATTTTTGAGGATCGGGTCCTCATAAATATTAAAGAGATCGATTGGGTTTTGCTTCTCTTCAATATTTTTTCAAATAAGTTTTGAACTTTCAATTTCTTTAGAAAATTATGGCCTTTTACTGAATTCCTGACACTTCAGATAAAGACTTTTCTAAAGCTTTCCTTATGTAAGGATTGTTGTTTGTTTTGATTCTTATTCTTAAATTTGACTATGTTCATAATTTGTTAATTTATGTCAATGTTTCAAGCATATTTGAATATCTTTTTCTTTTTACTGTGATCTTCACATGAGAGGGAAGTAGAAATTATTATTTGTGTGTGATGAAATAGCTGATGTTTATTTATTTTTATGAAAGAGAAGCAAAGTAATCTATCTTTAATTAATATTTATGTGTACTTCTTGATCCTCGTAAATTATCACTTTTTCATTTTGAAAAACGAATCACTAACATGATATAATTAATTTTATTAATTCTTTCAAAATTAGGAGCTCCAAGAACTTACTCTAAAACTTACTCTACTCCAAAGAGACCTTACGAATCATCTCGTTTAGATGCCGAATTAAAATTAGCAGGTGAATTTGGTTTAAAGAACAAGAGAGAAATTTACAGAATTTCTTTTCAACTATCTAAAATTCGTCGTGCTGCTAGAGATTTATTGACAAGAGATGAAAAGGATCCAAAAAGATTATTCGAAGGTAATGCCTTAATCAGAAGACTAGTGAGAGTTGGTGTTCTATCTGAAGATAAAAAGAAATTAGATTATGTCTTGGCTTTGAAGATTGAAGATTTCTTAGAAAGAAGATTACAAACTCAAGTTTATAAATTGGGTTTAGCTAAGTCTGTTCACCATGCTAGAGTTTTGATCTCTCAAAGACACATTGCTGTTGGTAAGCAAATCGTTACTATTCCTTCCTTCATGGTTCGATTGGACTCTGAAAAACATATTGATTTCGCATCTACCTCTCCATTTGGTGGTGCAAGACCAGGTAGAGTTGCCAGAAAGAACTCTGTTAAGAAATCTGAAGGTACTGACGATGCTGAAGCCGCTGATGAGGAATAAGTTTCACCTCCAGGTCTCATAATTTTTAGTATATTTTTATATCCACTCAATTTGCATACATATTCATTTACACACTATTTTGAACTTATTTACTTTATCAATTGAACTGTAGTACAATCTTGTATCATTCATATAGTCCTTAATCTTAGGTAATAGATTAAGCGTGCCTCTGCCAGCTTACTCAAGTTCCGAACCTCTTGCCGCCGAAGAGAAAGCAGAAGTTTGGTACATGTAAACTTAAGACTGTGAACATCCGTACCTTAATTTTGCATCTTTACATTTTCAACAAAATCTAATAATATTCGAGAGAAATCTGCTATGAAATTTCGTCTTTTAATCCGGGTAATAAAGAAACACTATAATTTTCTAAGGGCCCAAATGTGACAATTGGCAAAATTGCCAACGAGATCCAGGGAGAACTCAGGATTACAGCCTAACGCGTTTCCTCTGTACGCACCAAGTATCACCAAGTATATCAAAACTATAATCAATGTAATGAGAGTCAAATTGGTGGATAGGGCCTTTAGATGCAATTTCATATTTAAGTCAACCAAGACAAAGATAATAAGCAAAAATGGGTAAATCGTATGTGGATAAATGCTAAAAAATGGTTAGAGGACAAAAATGATATAAACTCTTACGTTTATAAGGCGAAAGTTTAAGTGGAAGGATCTTCAATATACTACAACGTATTGAAATGAAGTGGAAACCCTACAGTGTGCAAATTTAATATGAGTATTTCCCTTCCCATATATTGAAAAATGCATGAACAAAAGAAATATAACTTCTACTCTTTGAGTATCAAAAATCTAAGACTCAGAGAATCTGATTAATCACGTCCCAAAAAATGAAGAACCTATACTGTGAACACTCCGAAAGACCTAGAGAGTACATTATGGAAGTTATATGAATCTCAACTAATGTCTTAGCCAATGGTTAACGTCCAATTATTTAAAACTAGTTTTACTAACCTGTTTATTATTTTATTTTTTCTTTTTCAATTGACGGAAAAATAGTACATTTTTTTTTAACTTAGACACGGTTACAGATCTCGTACTCGTTACATGTTCCAACGTGACTTTAGAAAGCACGGTGCCATTGCTTTGTCTACCTACTTGAAGGTCTACAAGGTTGGTGACATTGTTGACATCAAGGCCAATGGTTCTATCCAAAAGGGTATGCCACACAAGTTCTACCAAGGTAAGACTGGTGTTGTTTACAACGTTACCAAGTCCTCCGTTGGTGTTATCATCAACAAGATGGTCGGTAACAGATACTTGGAAAAGAGATTGAACTTGAGAATTGAACATATCAAGCACTCCAAGTGTAGACAAGAATTTTTGGACAGAGTTAAGAGTAACGCTGCCAAGAGAGTTGAAGCTAAGGCTAAAGGTGAAGCTGTTCAATTAAAGAGACAACCAGCTCAACCAAGAGAAGCTCGTGTCGTCTCCACTGAAGGTAATGTTCCTCAAACTTTGGCTCCAGTTCCATACGAAACCTTCATTTAATTTATCCGATCATATATATTCATATTTCGATATTTTATTTGAACCCGATTTTACTTTACCCCATCCCTTCTCTCGTGTAAACTTACCTAATATTATTGTATATCATATAACTTTTTAAAAAGCTAATACGGTTAAGGAACCTTTGAAAAAATAAAACAAAAAAACTTACAAAATCTTTTTAACCTTTTGTGATTTCTATGCCTTATATAATGATGTTTGTAATTTATTACCTACATGTACTAAAAGGAAGTCCGATATACAAATAGAATGCCGGCTGTATTCTATAATGTATGTGTTTGAAAAATAAACTAATTTTTGGTGACAATATATTTATTTAATTTTTATATACGTGATGAATATCTAATATTTTGGAGGAATAAATTTATAGACAATAGACTATCGACTGCGTAGGACCAAAGGATTTACTTAAGGTTAGTGAATAATCTTTCGACATCTGAAATGGATTGTTGCAACACTTTATCTTGGAACTTAGGATCATTTAATTGTGATTCAACTTTACTCAAAAGCGAAGATGTCAACTGTTTTTGTTGTAATTGACGGAGAGCAGTTTCATGTCTAACCCAAGAATCCAAAACTGACTTAGCTTGGTTTGCCAAATCTACTTTCTGTTTCAACTCGAAATTCTTGGCTTCTAATTCAATAGTTTCCTTGGAAACATCAAATAGAACTTTTGTCGTTTCTGTAACATTTTGTAATTCAGAAACCATATTGATTCTCTCCTTAATTGCATCAACATGTCTACCTCTTGATGCATTTAGTATGTCAGAAACTTTCTTTAATCTTGCTTCTGCAAACTCATTATACATTGGAGCTAAAAATTTAGCACTTAAAGCAGTGAATGTAAGAAAAGTTGCCAATAAAATACTCTCATCATTGATCACATACAATTCATTAGAAATTGCATATACTGTAGCTGCCACAGAAGTGGCCAAAATTCCGGTCTTAGAAAGAACATTACTTCCCGGTAGAGCATTGATTAATGATTGCGCTTGTGTTTTTGGGTCTTTTTGAGGGGTTGGTGTAGATGAGCTTGAGTTATAACGAATGCTTGAATAGATGGGTAGACGGCGGATCCCGTGGGTGAACAAAGGTCTGGCACTCGCCTTTAATGCTAATGAGGAACAATTCATATTTTCAATTCCTATATTATTACGCTATAGGAATATTTTGAGGACTTTGCTAGAGGTATTGTCTTTAATTGTCGAAGCTGTAACATTGCATGATAAAATAGAACGATATTTGAAGCTTATCCTTTTCTTGTCTACAACTACGTTTTGAAATTTCGGGGCGCCTACATGAAATCGCGTTTGATTGGTTTGCAAAGTCGGCCTAAAGGTAAGAGAGGCGAAGATGATATTAGTAGGAAATATTATATCCTTTAATGTATCAAGTCGAAGATATAGTGGTGAGAGCTATAAATTGTATTGCTTACACCTTGGATACTTCTCAGCTTCGCCTTAGTAAATTTTCAAATTGCAGGTATTTTGGAATATAAAATTTTAAGTGTCTATAAACTGTAACGTTAGCCTATACAGAAAGATAATGATTATTAAATTCAAGGATGTAGTGCCCTGATAGTTGAAACCAGTTGCTCTGTGTATTTACCCTCTTCTGGGTCAACGGTAGCTCCAATAGCGCTGAGTCCATCCTCAGCTGCAGCTTTTGTTGGGCTGGGCCGCAAGTTACTACTACCGCTATCAGATGTAGATCCTACCGTACCCATTACTCCAGCAGCAGCAACCTCCCTTCTCTGCTTTTCTTCTAATTTAGCATTCTTCTCGCGAAGAAATTGTATCAGTTTGCTGTGTGCTTGTCTTATTTTCTGTATACTATCTCTAAATTCATCAGAAAATCCGCCATATAGATCGTTTTGCTGTGCTGTCTTTCGAACATCATTCAATGCATCCAATTCTTCCCATAATTTATCCTGATTATCGACTTTAGGCTTACTTTCTAGTCTGATTGGCTTATCAATATTAGTGATCTGTGCATACCCACTATTCTTTTTCACATAATCTTTAAAGATATTGTTTGGACCGTTTTCGTTAACTGTATCATGCAAATTATCAACATCACTGTAATATGTATCAAATTTACTTACATCATCACTTGGCTCACTAAATGCGTTACTTCTTGTTTTGAAAAATGGATTTTGTACAGTACTTACAGTCCTACCTTGCTTAGACGCATTGAGCTTAGATTGCATATAAACATCAATATTAGGTATCGTTCTCGGTATCTCCCTTATACTATGGTTTTCTTCGTAGTCTTCATCAGGGTCTTCCTGTGTTTTCTGCCTTCTCACAGAAGTTATTCGTGTCAAGTCATCCATTTTCTTTATAGTTGTTTAGTTCTGTGTAGCTCTCTTAACTAGAAGTACAATTCTAATCTCTAGCTAGTAGCGTGGAATAGTGGCAATCTTATGGTGGTTTATTTGACTCTTTCTAAAGTCGTCGAGGGTCAGTTTGCTTTGCTTAAAATCTCGTAATATGTATAAGTCTACCATTAAGTCAGTTTCAATTTAATATTGGAGAATTGTTTCTTTCCGGCGGCGCTACATAAAATTGAAATTGATAATTAATTTGATGTTTTTTGAAGATAAACACTAAACAACGACTTCAGAACTTGAAAAGCTTTTTAATGGCTCAGATGTGCTTCAAAGGATAGATATTAACTTCCATCCCAGAAATTTCTTCAACGGATTCATATCAGTGGGTTTTCCGTCATTGTACTTCCGATAAGCCGTGTTTTCTTAGCTGTTATTAAAAAATAGTAGTGATCATGCCGGAAGAAGAATCGCAATTAAAGAAACCTTGGACTAGGTTATTATGGTTGAAACAAGATTATCCAGATAACTATACAGATCCTACGTTTTTGAAATTTATGGAAAATCTACGAGAACGAAAATCCAAACCAAAAGATTATATTTTAAAAAAGGATGATTATGAAAAGATACGATTGAACTTCCTAGGGTTTTACCATATATTATTGAACACATGTTTTATTTTCATATGTTTTACGTACATTTATGAATACAAAGCAAATCCTGTACCATTAACAGGCTGTGTCTCTTTTCTGCTGCTCTGTCTTTCCATTTCGAACAGATTCCAGACAAATGAATTATCGGCACTATTAAACTTCAAATCATCCATCATATTAATATTTATCATGCTTACAGTATCTCCCATTTTGAAGTCACTTTCTAAGACAACAGCGTCAGACTCCATTTGGACTTTATCGTTTTGGTTAACAATATTTTATACATTTGCCATTGCTTCCACAAGCCTCCAAAATCGTGAAAAGAAAACTAATGAAATTAGGAGACCATCTAATTTATCTACAAACATCCTATTGGCTAATGTGAGTGTCCTCGCTTCGAGGTTGTCCTCCACCACAGATGTCTTTTGCTTTCTAACTCTCTGTATTGAATTGAACATCATCTTGCCTAGCATTTTAAAATCAGGATGGAACTTCACTAGTTTGACAATTTCCAATTTGATTGTTTATGTGTTTTTAAATATTTCTTTGGGCCTTTCCTACACTCTATTAATTTTGGCATTCTCACTCTTTTATTTGGTTGTATTACCGCGATGGTTTTTCTATTGGAGAGTTCATTACCATAGGGATGATGTTGAAATTTTGACCATATGGGACCCGAAAACACCAATTGTCGATTTATGATTACGCTGCTGTATTTCGTTATGGCCAATGTAATTTGAAATCTGACTTGGACTATATCATAAACTTTTGCAAGATCTTGGTTGTAAATTACACTTACCATAGTCTATAATTAGCATTCTTGTATTGAAATGTTATGCTACTATAGAAATTGTTTGTGCTAAAGGATTCATAATGATTTGGTGACGCGAAATTAGGACGATGTTGAAAGCTCTTAATCTTCCAACCATATTCGATGGAATAACCTACCGCAATATTTACATTTATATTCAAGCATACGAGTAATTATTAAATATCACCATTTTGAGAAAACTAATTTAAGAGTTCATATATGATTTTGAGGTGTTGTTCCATAAAGCTATGGCGTCATGGTATGAATGGACATTTGCGTACGGTAGTATTTCCTTCCAGGTATCTACAGATAGCTCAACCTATTGGCCTCCATCTTACTATATACAATAATGTCGATAGACTATGGGCCATCCAGTTGAGATATGGTAGACAGAATGAGGTGAATGATGTGTGGTTCAAACCCATTTATAGCGAGATGGGTTTGCATGTTCACTTACTGAGAAGTTATCAGGCGTTATTCTTGCCGTTATTCTTGTGCATAACGATAATTAATGATGATGTTTGTTAACTATTCGAAGCATATTGCTTTTTAGGGAATATAACATATTAAACCATATATTGGATGCAGATTAGACTGCAGGACCTGACCTTATAGGTAGATTCGTTGCAGAATTGCTCCTCCCCGTCCTAGGACAGGAGAGTAATATATATTATACACTTTACATATGGAATAAAAATTTTCTTATATAGAAAACATATATCGTGTTGTACGAAACCACGTGTCTGTACACTATGTGCCAGATACATTATAATTCCGACATTAACGTATTTACGATATAGTATGATACTTAATTACTAATATAGAATTAATTGTTATATCATTTGCTCGCTCCTCTATCCATCTTTCTATCTACTAAGGACAGATATACTAGTCTCTGCTATTCGTTGTTCTTGTGTATGCGATTGCTCCCCTTATATCAAATTTGCATGCTAACATATTCACTCGCCCAAAAGATGCTCCGGTAGGACCAAAAAAGAAAGAATAATTCTTTTTTTGTTTACTTTTAGTTTTTACTCTCCAGGTTCCCAGTCAAGGGAGAAAATTTAACAAAAATTGGGAATGACGCTAAAAAAAAAAACAATTTTTCTGATGAATTTTTTGAAATACCTACAACTTATTTTATTTAAAGATGCTTATTTCCTCTTTTTTATGGAGAGTCATCTGTCCCATTAATTTTCTTATTGTACTCTTTCTTCGAATTTCTCAGGAAGGTGTACCGTTATAAGATCAATTTGTGAATGGTTGCTTCCTTCTTCTAACTCACATACTACTTATTAACTCGTTACTTAGTATCTCTTTATTTCAAGTATTTTTCTTTTGAAATGTGTTCCCATACCAACTGTTTGAAAATATAGTCGTACTTATGTTATTACTGTCTGAGAAAGATATCACTTATTTATTAATTCAATACGTTTTCTTGTCGAGCACTGGGATATCTGTATCATAGTATATTATTATGAACTTTGCAAGAAAGACTAAAAAATTTTGTCTTGTCAAAATTTTTAGCGAAGTGAAAACAGCTCTTGTTGCGGAATTCAATTTATCATTAAGATTATACATATATATGTAGGAATATTTTTTATAATAGTAAATGAGCAAGAAAATACGGCGATAAGTCCCCATCTTCCACCTACCATTGAAGAGAATTACTTTTTGGAAATAATTAAAGCTAATTGTCTCATCCCTTCTATTTCTGGTATTTTAGTTAATAAAGTTATTAATATTTTTTTTTGAAAGCCTATATCAGTTTCTGGTTGAAATTAGCCGCCGAGACGTCTAGGATCGTGGGATTACCCTCCTTTCAGGTCCAACAGTACACCCAGACATACGGGGCTTCCCATTTTTTGCCACTCTTTGGAATTAGAGACCGGAAATGCGAATATCATATGTGCAAAAACCTGAAAGCAAAGAGTGAGCGTCAACTTCTTGTTTTATTTTCAACTTCCTCAAATGTCACCATATTCATCAAGCAATTGTCCCAAGCGATCAATCAACAAGGGAATTGGTCAAATTTGGTATCCATTTGGCGCCGAGCTTGACTTATAAACAATATATTGCT